>NC_037596.1:19863021-19942736 GCF_003073045.1 Pomacea canaliculata | reverse complement strand
CCACAGTGGGTGTTTTAGCATTAAAGTCCCCTAGATTAGGTTAGCTGATGGAAACATTAGTCTTAGTGGTTAGTAGTGGTTATTGTGCATGCTTAACTTTATTCAAGCTAGGGATATGTTAGACAATTTGGCGTATCTTAATGTTTTTCCCTGTGTTAAAGTTATTTCAGCCTACTTATCTCAATCAGGTTTGGTTGATGGTATACTTCAATACTGTCAATCGACTTTGACATAGATGGCTATCCTCTCTCCTTTGGCGTCCGTGCCCGCCCCGTATAAATCCCCTATCAAACCGAGAGCAGCTCGAAGCCTTCGCACATCGGAAGCCTTCGGGAACTGAGCTTCGGAAGCGTTGACCCGTCAGCACCTGCACACTTCCCTTCTAACAAACCTCCGCTCACATCCTCTTTGAAAGCTATGAAATCTTGTTCTGGGGGACTATTCTAACAATTTAAATACTGTGAAAGTGGTGGCATTAAAAGTTGAATATGTACAGGTCAATAAATTTAAGCTCAATCTTAACTCGAATACAGATCAAGGTAAATGCAACGAGGGCATCTCAAAACACAAGCGAGGACCGATGTTTCTAAACAATTAGTAGATTGCAAGAAGCTCTGTAATGCTCCGCCTCTGCTAGTTCTAGTGCAGTGTAGCTGAGTTGAAGAGTAGGTGAGTTCGAAACTTGGGTGGGGATTTTTTTCTTGCTTGGAATGGTTTTTCGTTATCCCAATATTGATCAATTTTATCACAGCCTTCATTAACCTGTTGATTTCCCAGAGAAAGTCATGTAATTCTAGCTGGATATACGTCTTAAAAGTAGATATAATGTTCTCAAATGTTCTTTACTCAATTTTGTTGACGCCAGATTCAACAGCATAATATGATTGAGTGAACCATAAGGTATTCCGCTAAATTTCATTAAATTTAAATTAAATTTACTTTCATTAAGTTTTAATTCAGATGATATAAGTATCACATTCAAAACGAAAAACATTCTCCCAAACGCAAAATAAAAACGATCCCCACCCCAAGTTTTTCGAACACACACCTACTCTCAAAATCAGGGACCTCAGATGAAAATAAAACCACTAGACTTACAGAGCGAAGCTCACGAAGGCTTTGTACTAACTAACCCAACCCCAGCCCGTACTTGTAGAAAACATTCGTCTCGACTTGTGTGGAATGCGCCCTCATTGATTGTTACCTTGGACCTGTCATCAGTTCGTAAGAGGCCATAGCTATTTTGCCTTTCACCAATTCACTTTATGTTCACCTTCACGGCATCGTCTCACGATTCACAGTATTTAAAAGTTGTAGATAGATTGGACCAAATGAGTCCCCCAGAACAAATTTAAAACCTGTCAAAGAGAGTGTAAAAGCGGAGGTTCCGGGGCTTAGAAGGAAGTGTGCAAGCGGGTAGCTGACGTCACGCTGTGCCAGAAGGCTCCGACGAGTTCCGAAGGCTATCCCGAAGCTCTGACATCACTTTCAAGAAAAAAGAAAGTACGCAGTCGAATAAAAGCCGGGGCACGGGGGCCCCTTCACTTACATCAGAACTTGGTCTGACGCATCGAACTCTGACTAGAGGGTACTACACCCCATAACGCGCTATACTCGGTATGTAACCCACATCATCTATCCACCGCTCCTCTCCCACGGTCCGGCCACATCTAACCCCGACTGTCGCGACACTCCGTCTAGCTCTCCCTTCGCAGCAGGTGCCAGTCGGGCAGTGTAAAGAAGACAAAACTCGTGTTCTCATGTGCCGAGTGTACTGACCTTTCCATAGCACCCGTCAATTCAACGAACGTACCTGTCAAGTGGTGAACCCTGCCCCACATTTCGTAAGCGGCCTCGATTCCCAGGCTCAGCTACGTGCACAAAGGGAGAAAACAATCTTAATACCCCTGATTGTCCACCCGAAAGGGACCTGTATGCCTCAGGGTACCAACTGCCCCTCTTTATATTACGTTTCTATTGCTAATCCGACACTGTTTTCTGGCCTTGAACAGGTCAGGTAGCAGTTCATCGACAGGATGATGCGCGTGTGGGATGTAGCGCGCGTGGGTGTTTGCGTGTGAGTGTGCACGTGTGTGTGCCTGCGTGTGTGTGCGCGCGTGTGTGTTTGTGTGGGAGTGTGCGCGCGTGTGTGTTCGCGTGAGTGCGTGCGCGTGTGTTCCCGCGTGTGTGTGTGTTCTCTTGTTTGCGCGTGGGTGTGTGCGCGTCTGTGCACGTGTGTGTGAGCGTTTGTGTGAGCGCGTGTTTGTACGCGTGTGTTTTTGCGTGTGTGTGTGGCGTGCGTCACAACATGACGACATTCCGCTCTTTGCAGCTCCAGTAATGGATGACAAGAAAGGAGAAAGAAAAGGTATGCCTTAATTATATTGTACATGTAATGATATTCCTGTGACAATTATCTTTTTACTTTCTTGTAAAACGAAAATGTTTTTTCAATTGGGATTAAGACCTCATCATTTAATAAGAACATCTATATACATTTTTAAATATCTGTCAGGGCAGTTTTCTGCCCACTTGGATCCTGTAGACACTATCGTGCAAGTCCCTGTGCCCTGACACCAAATATCTGCTATGCCAGCTATGGCATGAAAAGTTAGACATTAAGTATCTGCCCGAAAACTATTACCAGTTGAGGTGTAGACAACATGCATGCCAGGCAGCCATACCAGATTGTGCCTAGAGTACTAAAGCTATTGTATTTGTTCAGGATGCTAAGATACGTGCTGTACGATGTTGCTGACATTTGACTGTTCATTAGTTATATCACTAGATATTTCATATAGTGTTACACAGGCTCTAGTCTGGCGCATTTTTAAACTGTTTTACTTTCCAGCTGCTAAATGTCAAATCTAACAATATTCAAATGTAACTGCTCCTGGACATGAAATAAATTCTGAAGTAGTAACGAAAGTATTTTAATGTAGGTGATCTGCTATCAAATAAATTCTGAATCCTAATGCTGACAAATCCTGGAGTAAATGCTGACTAAACATTGCAAGGGCAAGTGTAGACGTAAACATCTAGAATCAAGTCGTGACAATGTATTAAGGATCAAGTGTTGATGAAACATACCTCAGGAAAAGGTTGACAGAGACGTCCAGGATCAAGTGCTGTTAACTAAAAACACAAGCAAACCTTAACTGCCACTTTTTGTCTTTCTCAGACCCACCATCAGAGTTTTAAATGTCTCTTGCCCATAATCACTCTTATTACACTACAGGCGCTCTGAATCTTGAAATATAAGCACAGTCCAAATGTACTGCCTATTCACCATAGCTTTTGAATTTCGCAAGTCAGTGATAAGGCTTGTAACAAACCCACAACAAGTGGACAGTAACATCAAAAACATATAGCTGCAGATAAAAAAAATATCCCTGTGAGTAAAGTGTAGTATCATTTAATGCTTAGCATGGATTGACTTATAATGTATATGTAACAAAAAATGTCAACCGATTTTATGTTTCTCAAAATATCCACAGATTCCATAACAACAACACCCGCAAGTTGTCATGTGATAACTAGTATAGGCGAGGGGTTGTCCATGGGAACATATTTTTTCTATCCTTCCCCATCCCTCCCATGGCAATTATATGCCTAAGTCCCATCCCCCGTCCCATCCCACGGGACGTTCCCCATGGAATTCCCATGGTACGATAACAATCCTATGGACAACACTGAAACCACTTTTTTTCGCTTTTGTTTCTATAATTCCTGCTACTTCACATACAATAGATGATTGATCAGAGGAAAGATTTAAATCCTTTGATTGAATGAAAAATAACAGTAAATTTGTATTTATGCAAAATATACAAGTAATCGACTGACCATGGGAAATAAACAAATGTGTGCTGTCCCATCCCATCCCATCCCATGGGACGTTTCCCATGGGATTCCCATGGGATTCCCATTCCTATGGACAACACTGAGTATAGGGCTATAGTGTTGGTGTCTCACTTCTGTTCCCTCCACGAAACAGGCGGTCGCGCTGGTAAAGCAGACTGTCAGAAGGTCGAACGGGTAATTAATTGTAGGGTGTGTTGCGGTGAGGTATGTCGAGACGAATAGTCGGCCTTTGGAGGCACTGGACCGTCGGGTGGACAAAGGGCCAGGAAGTCTCACCACTGTTTATCTCCCCTGGAATCAGTAGGCCCGTGACCGCGGACCGCTTACATCACGACGGACATAGATCAAGTCAGATTGGAATGTGGGATGGTAGGTGTCGGTACAGGGGATCTCTCAGAGAGCATTGTCAGCCTATGCCCGTTAACTATAGAAGTCCGCGGTACACCTGAGACATGACAACAGCGCTGGACACAGGGTGAATGGGAAGCAAGACTGGACGGCGCCGTAGTCACAGATTGCGTCGTTAGTGTGGGAGGGAGGTAAAGAGGGGTGTAGTGTGGGCTGGAATAAGCCCCAGTACCACCTGTCTATCATGCGTTAGCTATGTATGATTGGTTGTAGACTAGGTAGAAGAATGGTTGAAGGGTAAGACTGAAGTATGTTTGACCAATCGCGAAGAGAGAGAATGATCCTCGCAGACGAGATTTAGTAGGTGATCGGTCAAGACTCGTGGTCTTTCGCACTGGTGCTCGAGAGGAGGGAGGTTGTAGCCGAAATCTGTTCTAGGGCTGTTCAGATTCTCTGCTGCAGTTCGTCTGGGGAATTCCACCTGTTCGTGACAACTCCAGCACAACCGACTCAGAGGTGTGGAAGACCCCTCTGTCGCAGAGTGTACCAGACGGGCAATCATCTCCAGCATCTGTTTGGTCGCAAACAGTAGAAGGACAAAAGGCTGGCTAGATAAGTGTCGTCCTGTTAGGCGCTGTTAAGCTTTGAGACAGCAGTCCGGCCTAAGGGACGAGAAATTTACAGTAGGCACGCGGTGGTGCCAGAATCTCTGCGCGTGAAAAAGAGCCGACACGAACGACGGGAACAGAAGAAAGATTCCAGGACGTCGATCAAGGAGGCCCTCACGTGACTAGAGACTTGTGTGTAAAGATAGTGGCGTGTGGTCTTTGCAGTGTGTAGTTTGATTAGTTAAAAGGTCGTGGCTCACTATAGTATCTGACTAGAAGAAGGAGAACAAGCTTAGAATAACGGGACACCCTAAAGATAACGACCATTATTATATTTGAAACTGTATCATTTTGCAGCCATAATTTGGAATATGGGAATCCTCTCGATGAGAGAATTAATAACTTTCTTTTATTACACTAAATTGTGCCTTGAGTTAGTTCATTGGGTCATGCGGGTGGTGGGGCTCTTAGGCTGTAATTAATCTTCGAGTGTTGAATTGATAAGCAATTGTAGTGAGGTGAGAACACGCGGGTAAATGTGAGAACGAGGTGTATGTGTGATTTGGAAGAGGACCCCGGTATCGGAGAGTGTGATAGGACCGAAGTGACGGAATCATGTGTGGCAACCTACATCTACACGGTCTCTTCCCCGGAGGGAGTTCGCGGACACAGTAGTGCTGAAAGGGACTGTGCCAAGGACAGACCCCAGCATGACCAGTTTATTTCACTTGGTGCTTCATGGATCTTGAACATCTGTGTCATCAACCAGTGACTCAACACTTTGAGGTTCTGTCTGATGACTCTCATCTGTTCAAAGGGGATCTACAGGCAGTTCAGAATGGGATTTTTCTTAATAGCGCTGCACAGTCTCTTGAGAAGAGAGACAATCATAGTTAAAATGGATGACCGCAAGGGGAAAGAGAGTGAAGACTGTTCTAACACAGCTGTCAAAGATCACTGTATGTGGCAGATGGCTGCCAGCAAATGGGCAAAAGTTGACACCCACACGCCTTCAACACTAATACAAATAAGAAAGTACTCATTGAGGAGATAGAATTACTGAGAATCTAAGTCACTCCCAAGTAACCAATGACCTGGCATATTTCCCAAGCATCAAATACAGGGAGTGCAATTAATTTCGCAAGGGCCCGCATGAGACATTGGGCGATGTTTTAGAGGGCCGGACTAATGTAGTTAACTCAGTTTTACCCAATACTGTATAACATAGTATATATGATACTGGCGGGCAGGCCAGCGGAGGCGGGACCCCGTTCAGAGACAGGAGGCGGGCCGGATCCGGCCCGCGGGCCGGCCTTTGCCCAGGTCTGATCAAATACCTTAGTCTTGACGGATTCATCTGCCGCATGTGACATCAGTGTCGCAGTGTGATCAACTGGATAACTGTTTCTCAGGTGAGAGGAGTAGGTTTGGGCAGTGGCAGACACAGGGCACTTGTGAATTATTGTAGGACAAAAATGTTGTTATAACTTCACAGGCACTTGTTAAGCATCATAGTAACATACACTGAAATAACAAACTCTGGCACTTTACTTCAGTGTTACAACACATAAAGGCAGGTACAATACAATGTTATAACATGTTAAAGACAGGGTTCAGTACAGTGTTATTTTAGACTCAAACAGGTGTACAAGTTAGGACACTAGTTAGCAGCCAGACTAGCACTTGTCACAATATCAATGTTGAGTTTACTACATGCTGACACTAGTAGCAGCCAGGTAGCATTTGTGACTGTGTCAGTGAGTGAGCATTAGGCAACACATTGACATGAGTAGCAGTCACAGTAGCATATGTCACTGTGTCAGCAAGCAGGTGAAGTGAGCATTAGCGACACATTAACTTATGAAGGTAGCAGTCACAGTAGCATATGTCACTGTGTCAGTGAATGAGCATTAGCGACACATTAACATGAGTAGCAGTCACAGTAGCATATTCACTGTGTCAGTGAGTGAGCTGACATTAGATAGCTGACTAGGAAACTATTGTCACTATGGTAGTGATCGTGTCACTACATACTGATGCCACTATCAATCACGTGTACTAGTTATCACTGTTGTCAGTGAATGTGAACACACTGCACACTGACACCAGTGCCAGTCAAGTAGCATTATTACTGTGACACAGCATGAACACACATTCTGACACCAAGTACCAATCAAGGTAGCATGTATTACTTGTTCATTGAGCATTACACATAACATACCAGACCTTTTGTTTTGCAGGATGATGTGAAGCTGCAAGTTTCAGACAAAAACTACCTGACTGTTACCTTTCCTGTTGTTGTTGATGACACTAAAGCGTTAGCTCGCTTCAGCAAGAAGTTATCAACGCTGACCCTGCATGTGCCAGTTGTAGCAGAAAAAAAATATCCCCTGACCACATATTATTGTTGTGCCAAAAAGTTTATGCATGAACCCAATATATAAGTTACAGCATATAACTGTGATTTTATTTTACTGTTCGTGTGGCAAGCATTCAGGTTGATTCTTTTTAAGCGATTGATGCAGAGTGTTTTGATGTTGAGATGTCACAGTAAAGGCAGGCCTGATATGGCTGACATTGTGATTCACTAGGACGCTAAGGTTACAATGACTATTAATAACATGCTCTGATAAGAATTGTGTTGATGGAACAATATTTCTATCTGCAAAAGTTAGGCTCTGCACTAAAGATTGTGTGTTGAGTTTCCATAAAAAACAACATAATCACTTTCAGCTACATTACCAAACAAAACTTCATGGATGTATTGAGGAATCCATGCAATAGCAAGGTTCTAGAATGCATCTGTGCTGATGGCATTCACTTTCTTCTTTATGAATAGCTACACTAACCGGAGAGCAAAATGAAGTCTTTGCTTACCATAGTTACATTTTCGTAAACATTGTCTGTGCTGACATTCCTGCTCCCACTTGTCAGTGATTGCCGACATGGTGAAGGACGGTTGAATTTTAAATATCTGGTCCAGCCATTCTTGCTCAAAGTTGCATCATAAACAAACAGGCAAATAAATATTGTTTCAGTCTTCTTTATTTGTACGATAATTGTGTCAATAATTGACCAAATCTTGTTTCTATTTATCAGTAACAGAAAAAACAGGTGTTAACCAAAACACGAAAGACCTAATAGTGTAAGTAAACTTGGGGTAAAATATTGAAAATTTGAAGCTAGTAAGATAGGCTGAATGTAGAATACAACTTTGGTAATCCACAAGCTCCATTGCACCAGATAGAGGTCAAAGATCATCTCTTGGCGGAGAATATTGAGATGTAGAAGGAATTTTGATCTTCATCTAGTCTGTCTCGGCCTGAACAAAGACGACGATCTTCAGCACTTGATGGAGACTGGCAACGTATCTGCTATATGTATATTTGTGGCTTATAAACCAGTCCGGCTAATTTAGGAAAAAAGAAGAGATTTAAAAAGAAATGGTGGCTACGCCTTATAAACCGATATTTACGGGACTGAGCCAAGGCGATGTTTAGACGGTGAGCTCTGCCAGATATTTCTCGAAGCGACCGTTAGGATAAACAGCCTGTATACAGATAAACACGTCATGCATCCGCCTTGTTAGTGTTTGTCTGTAAGAGGTATCCTTGAGAGTCACGTGGTTAATGACATCACCATAACCGTTGGCGGTACCAGCAAAGACCAAGTAGGTCACGTCACGGGTGACGTTGAAGACGTCACGCCAGTCTAAATATAGGTCATGGGCAGCCCAGTCTACGGATGCATTCTTTCCTGTCGAACACAATAAAGCAAAATGAAAAAGTTTTTATTCTTACAGCTGGACATGGTCAGCCCGTTTGTTTGTTGTTGTTGTTGTTATTCATTTACAGCATTGTAAAGCCTCTTTGTGGATTGACAAATTGACAGTACTTAAACACGTACAGCACTGCCTGACCTACAAGAGTGTAGTCTTTACAGAAATCCCACTTTTATGTATAATTTCTTATTTTTATTCCGTATTGAACATATATATTCCACCATTCGCGGTGCTGTGGAAGTTAGAAATACACGACTGACATTCAATCAAACATTTCTATTGGTTTGTGAGCCTTTTTTTAATTTAATTTTCATTTATGAATGAATACCTGTCAGAACTGGTTTCCTGTCATCCAGCCGAATTGTGGTTGAGACGGTTTCTGATGTCATGTTTCTGGCGTTGCTGGCTCTGATTTCAGCAACAACCACGTCACCGGGTGCTATGTTCTCGTCCATTCTCAGAATAGCCGAGGTCTTACTAACACTCTGGGAAAACCACTCGGTCAAGGGACGCGAGTCGTGTAGGAACCTGTAGTGATAGAGATCCATACTGGGGTCATCGCCGCCCCGCCAGGTCAACTCTAGGTCTGATGTTTTGGAGCGCACTTCCGGGTCACACTCGTCAAAAGGTGATACGATGGGGTTATTGTTGAGTGCTCTTACTGTAACCTGAAAGATAGAAAAGGGTAGCCTTATTGCAACATTTACCACAATGTATCATGACTGTTCACACCATTGCTTGATATAGAAAATCTGTGGTATGAGAGGTTTTCCCTACACGAAACCAGTAACTTGACCCGTACAGATCCTAAATAAACCAATATATATATATACATGTGCGTGTGCGTGTCTTCGCGAGCCCTAAGTGTGTGTATGTGAGAGAGAGAGAGTGTGTGTCTTCGCGCTCTATGCACATTCACACCATTCGTCTAACCCTAACCACATTTTGCGAGACTACTCTGGGCTCAGGTACTTCATTCTCTTACATTTTACTTTCAGATCACAATTACCCTTTGGAAGAGTTTACATGTGGCTCAACATAAGAAAATCAATAAAAAGTTGTTTATGAATTTAATCCCATTGGCCCCTACATGGCAAAACGAGGTCAGAAACTGTCGGTAGAACCATAGATCATAGAACAGACAATTTCTGGTGGTTTCAAGATAACAGACAGGAACTGCCGTCAATAAATTCAAGTTACCGTTGTCATGTCCGGCGCTTGCAACAAAACAAGGACAGGATGCGATGTTACTGTAGACGCCATCTGAATTTTATTGAGACAGGTCACTTTAACCTCAACAGGTGCTAAATGTCTGGGCTGTTGAAGCAGCCAACGGCAAGTGCCTGGGGTGACGTCAGTTGTGGCTTCAGCCGACGTAACGCCAGGTGTGACTACAGGTGTGGCTCCCTCTGAAAGTGAGGTCCCGCATGATATGAGAAGATGAGGTTCATAAACCTTTGACATGAATGCGTCTTGTCTATGTTTCATCAATTTGAAAAGAATGGATATACTTTGGTTACAATCAGTTTCCTTTCACAAATATTCTCTACTACCTATCACCGAAATGTTGACAGCCTACTCTAACAATCGTATGGCTTTACTGTAGTAGAGCATTGGCAATAATAAACAGTGATTGTTGATTTCGGAACAGAGCTATGTCACATTTGTATATTGAGTAATTGACGAGTGCAGATGTTACCTGTTCACAAGAGTACACTATGTGATCTTACCTTGTATGTTGTACAACTACGTACAAATTGCGACTGGACCTTACTTAGTTCACAGGTGCAGAGGAGGATGCCACTTTCCTTGTCCTCCGCTCTCCACTCGGCCTCCGCCCACACCGTCAACTCGCTGCCTTGACCTTCGTATATCAGCTTCACCTTGACATTGGACACGACTGGCGGGGTTCTGTCCATATAGATGGCGCTGGAGGTGAAGAGAACTCTTTGTCCGGCGCCGTTCTGTGCCACGACATTGGCGTACAGAGGTGCGCCATCCTGCACGTGCACATCGAAAAGGAGGTGACCGCTGTGACCTACGGAGGTTAAAGGTTGTACTTGGAGACCCTCCGGTGTCGTTCCTACGCCCACCATCAGAGTTCTGATTCCTGATTGCGGGTCTTGCACAAGCGTGCAGACCGACACGGAGGACTGCGTCAGCTGACTGATGATGATGGCGCCTGAAACGGTCATGGTCTGCTGAGAACAGACAGACAGCCTCACCTGGATTTTAGAACTGGAGGTCGCGTAGATGTGAACAGTGACCACCTGACTAGCTCCTGCTGTTTGAATGAACACGTGCTCAGCCGTTGCGTTTGCAGGTGAGGCAAAGTTAAACACTAACGCATTTTGAACTCTGCGGCGTCAACAAACCCTCTTACTCTTGGACCTGTGTTGAGAGCGACAACATCCACTTTGATCAACTTGTTAGTTGAGCTCTGCACGCTGAAGTCTTCTTTGTACACACCACTGAGGACAGACGTCGTCTGAGTGTAGTTCAGAACTTTTTCTTGCAAAACGTCGAAGTGTGTGCAGGTAACGCCCTCAGGTGCTGTGGTGTCCACCAAAATTGCCGGCGACCACACCGGCTGACTGTCCAGTCCTGCCACGTCACGGGCTTTGACAACGACCTTGTACCTGATGTGAACAAGGAGATAATGTAGTACTTTTCTGTAATGTGAGCAACGAGGTATCTGCTACAAGCAAAGACATAATGCCTCCCTGTTGTGTGATGTGGAAAAATATACACGAGAGTTCCTGGAAACTGCACAAAGCATTTTTTAAAAACTCTAACGTCAAAGATGCCTACTGCACATCGCTCAGAGCATTTAACAGAAGTTAATATTTCCCATTGTTATGTATTACTTCAGTTACTATATAGGTAAAATAACATATTTTTAAAGGTTAAAAAAATAGAAGAAACATAAAGACAAGCAGTTTTACACACTACACACAGTCTTGTTGCTAGCACACACTTTTACTGTGCTTGCTGAAAAAAGGCTATAATACATTGAATGTACACTACAAGACATTAATATTTCCTAGCCTGCGATTGTGCTGCAGTGTCAGGCCTTGGAATTGGTACTCTTTCGTGAAGCCAATATCGCTGAAGGACACCAGTGGCTTGCTGGCATCATCA
Organism: Pomacea canaliculata; assembly: GCF_003073045.1. Taxonomy (NCBI): domain Eukaryota; kingdom Metazoa; phylum Mollusca; class Gastropoda; order Architaenioglossa; family Ampullariidae; genus Pomacea; species Pomacea canaliculata. The sequence continues at coordinate 19,930,997 of NC_037596.1, read as the reverse complement.
GCATCATAAAGAGCGAGGTGGTAGGACTTGACTGCCGAGTGGGTGTCCTGGAAACCATGCCAAGAGGCAGACAGGGAGGTGGTGGAGCTCTGAGCCAGGTGACTGGTGTGACGTAGCCCCGTAAAGACGACGCCAGCGATGGGAGGAACGACGTCAAGCAGCACGCCGTCTGACACCGCTGACCCTCACCAGCCCGGCCCCGTTGACGGCACGTACTGTCACGTAATAGCGCGTTCCCTTCTCCATTCTGTCTGATGACAGTGTGTGTACGTGGTACTCAGGCCTACAGAAGTTGGCTTCACGTAGTCGTCGGCTAAAGCAGTAAAGAATAAAGTAGGTAATAAAAAGACATACTGGAGCACGAAAAAGCATGAGCGTGCTAACACTACTTACAGTGTTATTTATATGCAGCTTTATAAACCGTATTTTATTACAAAACGGTGGCAAGTTTATCTCCCAGTTTTTTTTACCTTAGTTTCAAGCACCGTTACTGTAATCATAAAGTACAATAGAAGAATACAATTGTATTGTATTCTTTCTTCTACGGAGGACATACCGAAACAAGTGCCGATCCATATCTCATAAGCAACATATGGCGCTGTCACGATCTATGAAGACCCATCGCTCCAACAGGCCGTGATGTTTGACACAGAGCTGAGGGTAATCAACGTCTTGCTCACAGGTGCTGTTGGACTCGATTACCGTCTTTCCACGTGAGAGTAAGGGGGGAGTACTGTCAACAGACACGGGTACCGATGGAAGGTCACGCAACTGTCGCTGGAGAACCAGGTCCGCACGTTAAGCACGTAACTGAGTCCAGAAGTCAGCACATGATCTCTCCCGGCAGGCAGTATTCATCTCCATGGTGAGTCCCACGTCCTGCCAGCTTTGTTAGCATCTCTCCAGCGCTCCCGTTGGTCTCGCTGAGGCTCCACTCAAACCTGGATACGTTGCTGATAAGTCAGTCCCAGACATTGACCAGTGACCCTCCAGACATTTGACTGATGTCGAATACACTTGAGGCACTGTTCCACACCGATGCGAGGAGTAACCTGGAAGTTTGCTAGTCACTGGGATCAATCTGTCTACAAGTCTCTAAAGCACGTGCACACACTTGGCCTGTAGAAGCACAGGCGCAATCGTGCGTGCAGTAGGAGACAGGACAAGAGTAGCGCAAGTGCTAATAAAATCTGAATGGACCAGGAACCAGACACCACCTTAAACGCTGTTTCGCACCATTTCGCTCTTGAGGCCCACGTGGTTTTCAGCCAGGACTCCCAAGAAGATGACATCATTTTGGCAGGAGGCTGCTCGACATGACAAGCGAGAGATGCTGTATGTCTGGCCGTTGTCATGAACGACAGTCACAGGACCGTTAGAGAGCTCCTCCCCATTGCATGCCCTGCCAGCAATGACGTAATAGGATACAACTGCAGACTCCGGGTCAGTGAAGTCTTGCCACGTGACATTTACAACAGCAGCCATAACCCCACCAGTGACATTTTCAAATTTCCACGTTAAGGGGGATCTGAAGGTACCCTGAAAAGGAGGGGTGGAGTCCACGAAAAGGCGGGAGGAAGTGACTTGTCGTACAGAGCCCAGCAGCATTGCAAGCCGTGACTGTTGTCCAGTAGAGGTCACCATCAACTAGCAAGTTTTCTTTGCCCAGATTAATGCTCAGCTGAAAGAAGATGCATTGCTAGAAGAAAATTGTGAAAAGCGAACATTCCACAGTATTTCGGTGATAACAAATGTGTGTATGGGAATAGTACTTTGAATGTAATAATGAAGTACACAGTCACATCAAAATTATAAAGTGATGGTAACAGTCTCGGTCTACCTTTGTATCAGCTCCCAGGATGACTGGCTCTGTGATAAGGCGTCCTCTTTGCTGACTGACAACATTGACAACATGACTGACCACTGGGCTATCGAGGTCCCTGAACTGCCAGGCTAGGAGGAGGACAGAGCGGTCCCACTGTCTTTCAGATTTACTTCCGTTTTGCAGAGATAAGAAGTACGGGACAGTAACCACTTCTGGTGGCGTAACGTCCACTGAAAAAAAAATGATGGCTCAAATGTCCATGCTGTAATCCTCAAGACGAATCAGTATTTGTAGCTCAAAAGTAAATTAATGTACTTACCAAAGCGAATTAGTACTTGTGGCTTAAATGTCAAAGTTGACAGTACGGCGGCGGCCATTTTGAGAAAAACGGGTTCAAAGATTAGCTTCAAGATGGCCGACTGGGTCTGTTTACTCCTAAGCTTTTGCAGACAAATCTTTTGATCGGTTAATATTTGAATCGTTCTTTGAAGAAGTTGAACATATAGACTCCGCGCTTTCTGTTATGACAGGGAAACAGTATCGACACAGCGTTTGAATGTTGTCTGAACGCAGGACGGACACCAGTATGGTGCCTCGATTTAAACGTATTTAAAGTCGATTTCTAACTTTTAGTTTAACATAGCAGTGTATTTTTCTGATAGTTTAATAACCAAGGAATCCATTTTAAAAGAAAAGTCAAACTGCACAAAACTGACCCCTATCACCTTTCGGGGCCTCTAGCACAAAGCTGCTCCGCGTGACTTAATTCGTCGTGGAGCGTCGCATTTAGTTGTAACGAGCACCCGAACAGAGACTCAGCCACTTACAAAAGCAGACGCCAAAGTTTTACAGTTGACACTAATTAAGTTGCTTGATGTCATGCCCACACTTGGAGTGATGAGGGTGCTTGATGTCTTACCCACAAAGCTGTTAGAGACAGTGACGGAGTGCAGGCCTGCAGGATTGTGGGCTCGAACTGTGACGTACAGAGGCGTGGCCACCGGAAGTGCAGATCGGAAACGAGGACGCCGCGAGCTAACATGGTGGGCGTGAGGGGAACGACATCGCATGTCCTGGTGTTTTACCAGCACACCATGCCATCTCTTGAATTCCGGTCTGGGGTCAGAGATTCCGGTCCATTGCGCCACTAGCGTAGTGCTGCAGTGACAGTAGGATATACTGTTAGTTCACTACTTAGTGTAGTGAACACACTAGGATATACTGTTAGTATTAGGATATGTGTAGTGAACACACTAGTATATACTGTTAGTTTTACTTTGATTTGCATAGTGTAGTAGTGTAGTGAACACACTAGGATATACTGTTAGTTCTACTTTGGATGTCATTAGTGTAGTGAACACACTAGGATATACTGTTAGTTTTACTTTGTTTGGATGTCATTAGTGTAGTGAACACACTAGGATATACTGTTAGTTTTACTTTGTTTGGATGTCTTTAGTGTAGTCAACACACTAGGATATACTGTTAGTTCTACTTTGTTTGGATGTCTTTAGTGTAGTGCAACACACTAGATATACTGTTAGTTCTACTTTGGGATGCTTTATTAGTGTAGTGAACACACTAGGATATACTGTTAGTTCTACTTTGTTTGATGTCATTAGTTATGAACACACTAGGATATACTGTGTTACTTTGTTTGTGTCTTTAGGTAGTGGACAACACACTAGGACACTGTTTCTTACTTTGTTGGATGTCCATTAGTGTAGAACACTCTAGTATGGACACACTGTCTACTTTGTTTGGATGCTTTAGTGTAGTGAACACACTAGGATATACTGTTAGTTCTACTTTGTGCCTTGATGCATTAGTGTAGTGAACACACTAGGGTATACTGTTAGTCTACTTTGTTTGGATGCCATTAGTGTAGTGAACACACTAGGATATACTGTTAGTTCTACTTTGGAGTGCCATTAGTCACACTAGGATATACTGTTAGTGTCTACTTTGGATGCCATCAGTGTAGTGAACACACTAGGATATACTGTTTAGTTCTACTTTGGATGCCATTAGTGTAGTGAACACACCTAGGATATACTGTTAGTTCTACTTTGGATGCCATTAGTGTAGTGAACACACTAGGATATACTGTTAGTTTACTTTGGATGCCATCAGTGTAGTGAACACACTAGGATATACTGTTAGTTCTTACTTTGTTTGGATGCCATCAGTGTAGTGATCACACTGGATATACTGTTAGTTCTACTTGATGCCATTAGTGTAGTGAACACAAGGATATACTGTTAGTTCTACTTTGTTTGGATGTCATTAGTGTAGTGAACACACTAGGATATACTGTTAGTTTTACTTTGGATGTCATTAGTGTAGTGAACACACATAGAATATACTGTTAGTTCTACTTTGTTTGGATGTCATTAGTGTAGTGAACACACTAGGATATACTGTTAGTTCTACTTTGTTTGGATGTCATTAGTGTAGTGAACACAATAGGATATACTGTTAGTTCTACTTTGTTTGGATGCCATTAGTGTAGTGAACACACTAGGATATACTGTTAGTTCTACTTTGGATCCATTAGTGTAGTGAAACACAATAGGATATACTGTTAGTTCTACTTTTTTTTAGGATGTTAGTGTAGTGAACACAATAGGATATACTGTTAGTTCTACTTTGTTTGGATGTCATTTAGTGTAGTGAACACACTAGGTATACTGTTAGTTCTACTTTGTTGATGCATTAGTGTAGTGAAACACACTATATACTGTTAGTTCTACTTTGATGCCATTAGTGTAGTGAACACAATAGGATATACTGTTAGTTCTACTTTGTGGATGGATGCCATTAGTGTAGTGAACAACACTAGGATATACTGTTAGTACTTTGGATGGTCTGTTCAGTGTTAGTGCACACTAGGATATACTGTTAGTTTACTTTGTTTGGATGCCATTAGTGTAGTGAACACACTAGGTAAACTGTTAGTTCTACTTTGTTGTATGCACACTAGGATATACTCTTTGTATTAGTGTTCTGTTAGTTACTTTAGTGTAGTGAACACAATATATACTGTTAGTTTACTTTGGATTGGATGTAGTGAACACAATAGGATATACTGTTAGTTCTACTTTGTTTTGGATGTCATTAGTGTAGTGAACACACTAGGATATACTGTTAGTTCTACTTTGTCCCTTGGATGTCTTTAGTGTAGTGAACACACTAGGATATACTGTTAGTTTACTTTTGTTTGGATGCCATTAGTGTAGTGAACACACTAGGATATTACTGTTAGTTTCTACTTTGTTTGGATGCCATTAGTGTATGTGAACACACTAGGATATACTGTTAGTTCTACTTTGGATGTCTTTAGTGTAGTGAACACACTAGGATATACTGTTAGTCTACTTTGTTTTTGATGCCCCCATTAGTGTAGTGAAAACCACTAGGATATACTGTTAGTTCTACTTTGTTTGGATGCCATTAGTGTATGAACACACTATATGTTAGTTCTACTTTGTTTGGATGTCTTTAGTGTAGTGAACACACTAGGATATACTGTTAGTTTTACTTTGGGATGCCATTAGTGTAGTGAACACAATAGGATATACTGTTAGTTCTACTTTGTTTGGATGCCATTAGTGTAGTGAACACAATAGGATATACTGTTAGTTCTACTTTTTGGGATGTTCTTTAGTTAGTGACTTTGGATGCCATTAGTGTAGTGAACACAATAGATATACTCTGTTAGTTCTACTTTGGGATGCCATAGTGTAGTTAACACAATAGGATATACTGTTAGTTTTTACATTTGTGAACACACTTATGTTATGTTCATTAGTGTAGTGAACACACTAGGATAGTTTACATGTCTAGTATTTACTCATAGTTAGTTCTACTTTGTTTGGATGTCATTAGTGTCGTGAACACAACTAGGAATATACTGTTAGTTTTACTTTGTTTGGATGCATTAGTGTAGTGAACACACTAGGTATACTGTTAGTTCTACTTTGATGCCATTAGTGTATAGAACCACACTGGGTTAGTTTCTACTTTGGATGCCATTGTGTAGTGAACACAATAGGATATACTGTTAGTTCCTACTTTGTTAGTTGGATGTCTTTAGTGTAGTGAACACACTAGATATACTGTTAGTTCTACTTTGTTTGGATGCCATTAGTGTAGTGAACACATAGGATATACTGTTAGTTCTACTTTGTTTTGGATGCCATTAGTGTAGTGAACACACTAGGATATACTGTTAGTTTTACTTTGTTTGGATGCCATTAGTGTAGTGAACACACTAGGATATATGTTAGTTTTACTTTGGATGCATTAGTGTAGTGAACACACTAGGATATACTGTTAGTTCTACTTTGTTTGGATGTCATTAGTGTAGTGAACAACTAGGATATACTGTTAGTTCTACTTGTTTGGATGTCATTAGTGTAGTGAACACACTAGGATATACTGTTAGTTCTACTTAGGTGTTGGAGTGGATGCCATTAGCAGTGTATGAACACACTAGGATATACTGGCGATTAGTTTTACTTTGGATGCCATTGTGTAGTGAACACACTAGGATATACTGTTGTTTTAACTTTTTGATGCCATACAGTGTAGTGAACACACTAGATACTGTTAGTTCTACTTTGTTTGATGTCATTAGTGTAGTGAACACACTAGACATATACTGGTTAGTTCTACTTTGTTGGATGCCATTAGTTAGTGACACACTAGGATATACTGTTAGTTCTACTTTGTTTGGATGCCATTAGTGTAGTGAACACACTAGGATATACTGTTAGTTCTACTTTGTTTGGATGCCATTAGTGTAGTGAACACACTAGGCTAACTGTTAGTTCTACTTTGGATCCATTAGTGTAGTGAACACACTAGGATATACTAGTTCTAACTTTGTTATGTCAATTAGTGTAGTGAACACACTAGGATATACTGTTAGTTCTACTTTGTTTGATGCCATTAGTGTAGTGAACACACTAGGATATACTGTTAGTTCTTACTTGTTTGATGTCTTAGTGTAGTGAACACACTATATACTGTTAGTTTTACTTTGGATGCCATTAGTGTAGTTGAACACACAGGTATTACTGTTAGTTCTACTTTGTTTGGATGTCATTAGTGTAGTGAACACACTAGGATATACTGTTAGTTCTACTTTGGATGCCATTAAGTGTAGTGAACACACTAGGATATACTGTTAGTTCTACTTTGTTTGGATGTCATTAGTGTAGTGAACACACTAGATATACTGTTAGTTTACTTTGGATGTCATAGTGATTAGTGACACACTAGGATATGCTGTTAGTTCTACTTTGTTTGGATTATTAGTGTAGTGAACACACTAGGATATACTGTTAGTTCTACTTTGTTTGGATGTCTTTAGTGTAGTGAACACACTAGGTATATAGTTCTACTGGATGCCATAGTTACTAGGACTTTAGTTTTGATTCCATTAGTGTAGTGAAACACATAGGATATACTGTTAGTTCTACTTTGTTTGGATGTGCATTAGTGTAGTGACACACTAGGATATACTGTTAGTTTTACTTTGCTTAGGATACTGTAGTTAATCACACTAGGATATACTGTTAGTTCTTTACTTTGATGCCATTAGTTTCTATAGTGAACACACTAGATATACTGTTAGTTCTACTTTGGATGCCATTAGTGTAGTGAACTACTGTTTAGTTACTTTGTTTGGATGTATAGTGAAACATAGTGTTAGTGAACACACACTAGATATAGTGAACTGTTTAGTTCTACTTTGGATGCCATTAGTGTATGAACACACTAGGTATACTGTTAGTTTACTTTGGATGCCATTAGTGTAGTGAACACAATAGGATATACTGTTAGTTCTACTTTGTTTGGATGCCATTAGTGTAGTGAACACACTAGGATATACTGTTAGTTCTACTTGGATGCCATCAGTGTAGTGAACACAACTAGGATATACTGTTAGTTCTTACTTGTTTGGATTCATTAGTGTAGTGAACACACTAGGATATACTGTTAAGTTCTACTTTGTTTGGATGTCATTAGTGTAGTGAACACACTAGATATACTGTTAGTTCTACTTTGTTTGGATGTCATTAGTGTAGTGAACACACTAGGATATACTGTTAGTTTTACTTTGGATGTCATTAGTGTAGTGAACACACTAGGATATACTGTTAGTTTTACTTTGGATGTCATTAGTGTAGTGAACACACTAGATATACTGTTAGTTCTACTTTGTTTGGATGTCTTAGTGTAGTGAACACACTAGGATATACTGTTAGTTCTACTTTGGATGTCTTGTGTAAACACACTAGGATGTACTGTTGTTCTACTTGTTTTACTTTGTTTGTGCACGTGTAGTGGAACACACTAGATATACTGTTAGTTTCTACTTTGTTTGGATGCCATTAGTGTAGTGAACACACTAGGATAGCTGTTAGTTCTACTTTGGATGCCATTAGTGTAGTGAACACACTAGGATACTGTTAGTTCTACTTTGTTTATGTCTTTAGTGTAGTGAACACACTAGGATATACTGTTAGTTCTACTTTTTTGGATGCCATTAGTGTAGTGAACACACTAGGATATACTGTTAGTTCTACTTTGGATGCCATTAGTGTAGTGAACACAATAGGATATACTGTTAGTTCTACTTTTTTGGATGTCATTAGTGTAGTGAACACACTAGGATATACTGTTAGTTTTACTTTGGATGTCTTTAGTGTAGTGAACACACTAGGATATACTGTTAGTTCTACTTTGTTTGGATGCCATTAGTGTAGTGAACACACTAGGATATACTGTTAGTTCTACAATGTTTGGATGTCATTAGTGTAGTGAACACACTAGGATATACTGTTAGTTCTACAATGTTTGGATGTCATTAGTGTAGTGAACACACTAGGATATACTGTTAGTTCTACTTTGTTTGGATGCCATTAGTGTAGTGAACACACTAGGATATACTGTTAGTTCTACAATGTTTGGATGTCATTAGTGTAGTGAACACACTAGGATATACTGTTAGTTCTACTTTGTTTGGATGTCATTAGTTTAGTGAACACACTAGGATATACTGTTAGTTCTACTTTGTTTGGATGCCATTAGTGTAGTGAACACACTAGGATATACTGTTAGTTCTACTTTGTATGCCATCAGTGTAGTGAACACAATAGGATATACTGTTAGTTCTACTTTGTTTGGATGTCATTAGTGTAGTGAACACACTAGGATATACTGTTAGTTCTACTTTGTTTGGATGTCATTAGTGTAGTGAACACACTAGGATATACTGTTAGTTCTACTTTGTTTGGATGTCATTAGTGTAGTGAACACACTAGGATATACTGTTAGTTTTACTTTGGATGCCATTAGGATATACTGTTAGTTCTACTTTGTTTGGATGCCATTAGTGTAGTGAACACACTAGGATATACTTGTAATTTCGATTTTCGACTATAAAAAGAGAGATGGAGACGAGGAGAGAAGAAGGAGAAAAGGAGGTTTAGCCCCTCGCACAAAGAACACTCCCAATCGATGTGCTTAGACAGAAGTACATGTATTTTAATAATACTTTATATTACTTTTATGTGTAGACATTGCCTGATGAAAACTGCGATATCTGTTCTGTTTTAGAGAGAGTTAGTCACTGGCGATCAGTGTTCTCGACTGTCGAGCTTGACGTCGCCAGTTCCAGCTCTTGGGTTTGTGTCGGAAAAATGGTCATCATGGGATGACTCATCACGTAAACCGCTGCTCTAACCTCTAGGCTACCCGCTGACCCTGCTTTAGCCACAATGTTATCCAGTGCTCTGACCACTAGGATACCCGCTGCTCTAACCGATAGGATACCAGCTGGTCTAACCATAAATATACCCTCTGCTCTAACCACTGGGATACCCGTTGCTCTAACCACTAGGATACCTGCTGCTCTAACCGATAGGATACCCGTTGACCCTGCTTTAGCCACTAGGATATCCACTGATCTAACCAATAGGATACCCGCTTCCCCTGCTGAGGAATGAATGGGTTGGGTTCTGGCAGAATAAGGACTCGATCATATTTTTTTGTATTTTGTTGCAGACAGTGGATTAGAGTTAAGTCTGGTTACTAGTACACCGGATACCCTGATCGGGTACTGTCCGATGTCTGTAGAACCAGGGCTCCCCTCAGCAGACGCTCCTGCTTGTTGTAAGCTATAGGAGGAAATGGATCAGGTACAGACATGTATCGGCTGCGTACGCTACAAGCGTTGAACATTAAGTGATTACTTGTGTCCGAAGAACTTGCTGTGACGGCCTCCGAAACCAACTGTCGCGTGTCCAACGGTGGGCGGAGAGGTATCAAAGGTCAGGCTGGTTGATGACGTCACACGACAGAGGTTGGCGCCATTGCAGGCTTGGACTATGGCGTAGTAGGGTTTACCTTGCTGGAACTCACGTCGCCAGGTGTATGCTGTGGACAAGGTGACAAACCAACGAATCGCCACTGTCACCACTGTTTCTTTTGACACTCGAATCTTTTAAACTGATAGCGAGGAAACGTATAGCTTCATCACTTCTCATTTACTGTGAAAACAATCAGTGTTACATGACTAAGCTCTATGCGCCAGCTGGCAATAGCAAGTGTAAGAATCTGAGACCTAATGTTCGTAATCCCACGTAGACAAAAAGACTCGATGTCAGTTTCAAAAGGTTCAGAGCCGAGTCCAATCCTAAAGAAGGCCAGGCCGATTCTGGGTCATGGAACCCCGACCAATATACCGGGTATTGCCCGATGTCTTGGCTGTATGACCGGTGCTCCTGTCAGCAGACAAGCCTGCTATTGACAAAAATCTGTTGCATCTACAGTAACTTGAATTCAAACAATTGCACAAAGGTTGCTCTTGGAAACACAGCTAACCAGAAAAAAGACAAAACAAATTATAGGCGGATGCAAGTGTACAACTGGTGTCAACAAGCTAATGGCAGACTGCAACAGTGACAGTGACAGCAGAGACTGACACTTGATGAATAATAGTGACAGTGACAGCAGATACACTTAATAAGTGACAGTGACAGCATATACTTACACCTGATGAGTAACAGCCACAACAGATATTGACACGTGATGAGTAACAGTGACAGTAACAGTGACAGTGACAGTGACAGCGACAGCATATACTTACACCTGATGAGTAACAGCCACAACAGATACTGACACGTGATGAGTGACAGTGACAGTGACAGCAACAGCAGATACTTACACCTGATGAGTAACAGCCACAACAGATATTGACACGTGATGAGTGACAGTGACAGTGACAGCCTATACTTACAGCTGATGAGTAACAGCCACAACAGATACTGACACGTGATGAGTGACAGTGACAGTGACAGTGACAGCATATACTTACAGCTGATGAGTAACAGCCACAACAGATATTGACACGTGATGAGTGACAGTGACAGTGACAGTGACAGCATATACTTACAGCTGATGAGTAACAGCCACAACAGATACTGACACGTGATGAGTGACAGTGACAGTGACAGTGACAGTCAGGGCTTCTGCTTACACAAAAAATTGCGTACAGTACGCATTAAAAGTTCGGAGGACCCCTTCAATTTTCGTCAATGGGGTCCCATTCAAATTTGTGTGAAGAACAGGGACCCCTTAAAAATCTGAAGAAGGGGACCTGGGACCCCAAAGAATTTAGCCTTAGCAGAAGCCCTGACAGTGACAGTGACAGTGACAGCGACAGCAGATACTTACACCTGATGAGTAACAGCCACAACAGATACTGACACGTGATGAGTAACAGTGACAGTGACAGTGACAGTGACAGCGACAGCAGATACTTACGCTTGACGAGCGCTCGCTGCTCCACACCATCCCGGGACCCGGAGGAGAACTGTCCACAACGAAGGGTTTTGATGACGTCAGTGTAAACAAGCCGGCTCCATTGGTAGACTATTAGCCACATAGGAGCAGGGTTTGAGGGTTAAAGGGTTAAAGGGTGAGGGTTAACAACGTAGGAACGTGTTTCTAAACTGTCGCAATAATGAGTGAAAGACAGAAGTAGAACCAGAGACGAGAACAGCCTGGAGAACGATGTCGCCTGCAGTGGTGAGGCTCCAGACTGCCATCACTTTATTGTGTGAGACAATAGTCATTTCTCGCCTTCCACCATTACTGAGTTGTTCTCTCCAAATGTCTGAGTCTGATCCGACTTCAAAGTTTTGCTGAAAGGATGAGTCCTAACTGTATAATGTGTACACTTATCTAAATATATAAAAATATATGTGACTTTCACAACCAAGGCTCGCCTGCAACATTTTACTGTAATCAGCGTAATGTGTAGCTGGCGCCCTCTACCTTGACAAGAATAATGTAGGCGTGACCTCCTGTCAGTGCTGATGTGTTTGTCAGGACGACCGAGTTTCCCTGACAACGCTGAAAGGGAATGACCTCATCGTATGTGTCCTTTGCACTGACCCCGACCTGTAAAAAAGAGTAACATTCATATCTGTGACAGAACACAAAGAGTAGCATTTACATGTAATAACTACAACATTTCCACCCTGCTCTCCATACCCGTAACTGACCAACATTTCCACTCTGTCCTCCATACCCGTAACTGACCAATATTTCCACTCTGTCCTCCATACCTGTAACTGACCAATATTTTTACCCTGTCCTCCATACCTGTAACTGACCAATATTTTTACCCTGCCCTCCATACCTGTAACTGACCAATATTTCCACTCTGTCCTCCATACCTGTAACTGACCAATACTTCCACCCTGCCCTCCATACCTGTAACTGACCAACATTTCCACCCTGCCCTGCATACACGTAACCTAGCAACATTTCTCGCCCTTATCCAACTTGTCACTTGCTTCTAAAGGAAAAAAAAAGACAGATCACCTCCAGCATTTTAATGCCGCTTTCTTTGTCTTCGATCCCTTCCCAGTGAACGGGTATATTTGCCGCTGAAATAACTTCATTGTGAGTTACCAACCCTACGACCACATGCCTTCAGTAGGTGGCGAGTTGTCATGACAAGGACCTCTGACAAGCCTCTGTCACGTGCTACTCGATCTTCGCTGAAAAGCAGCCACATGACAAACGCCGAGATGTTATGTTACATATCATACTATCTAGATATACTATATACTATATACTATATACTATATACTAAATACTATATACTAAATACTATGTACTAAATACTATATACTATCACACAGACTTTTTTCACAGTTCCTGGCACTAATTTTATGTGCATTGTATCTCCCAGTCACACCTGTTACAGTCACAATCAAGACACAGTAAGCTGCCAGTCACACCGGTTACAGTCACAAGACACAGTAAGCTGCCAGTCACACCTGTTACAGTCACAATCAAGACACAGTAAGCTGCCAGTCACACCGGTTACAGTCACAAGACACAGTAAGCTGCCAGTCACACCTGTTACAGTCACAATCAAGACACAGTAAGCTGCCAGTCACACCTGTTACAGTCACAATCAAGACACAGTAAGCTGCCAGTCACACCTGTTACAGTCACAATCAAGACACAGTAAGCTGCCAGTCACACCTGTTACATTCACAATCAAGACATAGTAAGCTGCCAGTCACACCGGTTACAGTCACAATCAAGACACAGTAAGCTGCCAGTCACATCTACTAATGCTCTCATCTAGGCATCATATGTTGCCAGGCATATTTGTCACACTTATCTAATCTAAACATTGTATGTTGCCACTCACAGCAACCTTATTAATACCAATAGACAATTTAAACATGGGAAACGTGCTCAGTTACTATGTATAGAAAGTTCTAGTTACAAGGTAAAGATATGAACAAGTGACACAATCTAAAAAAAAAAAAGGAAGCAAAGCACAATGTTACATCTACACTATTATAAGCACACCCACAGCATCTCACACACCACTGACAATTCATCTGAGGTTGAGCAGCTGGACTACAGGTGGTACAGACTATTTCAGGTGTCTGTTGTTTCTACCCACAGGCATGGCATAGTATTTACCTGAGCTTAATAATGCAATTCTCTCGTTGTTTGCTGGCCACGTTTAACAATGTGCTCGGTGTTTATAGTCCATTTTAATACAGTTCTAAGTTTGGCATTATATGATGCAATCACCTATAATTATTTTCATTAAAATCAAAGATTTACTGGAGAACATTTACACTAACACTGCTGAGATACTAACACTATTTAGCCTTGTTAAGTGGAGATGTTTCTGCCGGCATTTGCCTGTTCTTTCAGTTTTCAGGTATTACCATCACAGTGCATTACAATGCACAAGATAAATGAATTTATAATTGTATGGCAGTTCCTTGGAATTATTTCACTTTTCAACACCTTAATCGTTCTCACGTCTGACATCCTACGACTGTATTAATGTTTGAGAATTCAGCATCTTCAACAAGACTAAATCTTAGTTTACTGCATGCCACCTTACTATATCTCAAATTGCTACTTGCATATCTTGTTTTTTTAAATGCAGGATTATGAAAAGTTTAAAAAAATATCATTTACTTAATGACAGCTCCTGAAGTTCCCGATTTTTTCTTAAATTGTCTGTTATTACTGTTTTAAAATAAAGAAGTCACCCACTCTTTAGTGGACACGAGTACCACATACTCACTGCAAAATATCTCGAAATAGAACCTGTAAATGCATACTCAGAAACGTATAACTAAAATGTCAAATTTGCAATATGAAAGTTGAACAAGCCTAGCAAAACCGTGTGCGGACGTTTTGCCGACGGACGTTTCGCCGCCGGACGTTTCGGAGCCGGACGTTTTGTCGACTGGACGTTTCGCCTCTGGACGTTTCGGAGTCGGACGTTTTGCCGACCGGCGTTTCGCCGCCGGACGTTTCGCCGCATTATGTCAGAGAGAGAGAGAGAGAGAGAGAGGAGAGAGAGAGAGTTACTTACTTCTCAAAGATGAAGTAACTACTAGATTGCACAATAATTCTTTATTTCAAACAAATTTTACACACAGACTTCACAGACAGTTCCACTTTGAATTGTCACAAATTATGCGCACAGCTTTGAGAAAAACATTGATACAATGGCGAGAGAAATGTGTGAGCTAACGGTTCACATGAGGAGGATAGTGAGAGAGAGTTCACTGATACATTGATACAATGGCGAGAGAAATGTTGTGAGCTAAGGGGCGTCACACACTTGACTTCGGCTAAAGGTTCCGCGTGAAATGCCGAAATGAAGTGCCCCGCGCCCAAACGTCCGGCGGCGAAACGCCGGTCGGCAAAAGGTCCGGCTCCGAAACGTCCGGCGGCGAAACGTCCGTCGGCGAAAAGTCCGTGTACCAGCAAAACAATGCGCCTGCTGAAAAGTTCTGTTTCATTCCTCGATCACTGCCAACAGACGTGTTCTCAATTAACAGGACAGATTTCTGTGTTCAAATGTAAAAAATTCATTTCATTAAAGTAAACATTTCCCAGTATACAGATACTCTTGTAGCCGGACTGGTCAGTTTTTCTCTGAGCCACAAGCAGATCATACATACATAATTCTGTAGCCGGACTGATTACTTTGAGTTTTTTTAAAGAGCCGATGGTCTGACCGCAGTGTTTAGTTAGCCTTGTAGTAAAAAAGATGGTCAGTCCTTATACATATATATAAACATTGGTACATTTGTACTGTCCACTGTATATCGGGAATAATTCACACAAACAAGTTTCTGAATAATTTAAATGATTGTAAAAAAGTGTTTTATTTTATATTACCGTGATTACTTTTAGTCATGACTGCAGTGGTACATTTCCCTTCTTTAATGACTTGAGATACCTGTCTTTTTTTTGTCATTTTATTCAAAATTTTTAAGGACTAAACCGAGTGCCAGTTGACGACTGAGATCTGTTTAAAATAAGTTGAATGTAACATGGTCGTTTGCAAATACACGTAGCATCGCGATACTTTGCCTCCATACATCACAAAGAACGGGGCATACCGGACTATTTAAGGTGCACTTTTAATTTGATGAACAATCATTAAGACCAAGTTCACTTAGTACTAATTAAAAAACCGATCAAAACCTCAGATGTAACACTGAGCAACACAAGATGTGGAGGTTGTTCACCGCAGGGTTTATGACTTCATTTACATACAGTGAATGGACAACGTGAAACAGCTCAACACATCTCGTGACTTTGCAAATGTTCTACTCGTTTGCTGCTTTCTTAGGTTCATTCTCTCACCTATGGTCTACCGGTTGTACATTTTCTCTGTCTATGTGTATGTCTGTCTGCTGAAAGCTGTTGCCGGTGTATCTCTGTTTCTTGTGCGTCTGTCTACCTTCAGGTATTTTTTACAAACGGCCACATACACAGCCCTGCCCACATGCACAGCCTGCCCACAGACACAGCCCAGCCCAGCCCATACACGCCTGCCCACAGACAGCCCTGCCCACAGACCAAAACCTGCCCACAGGACACAGCCTGCCCACATACACAGCCCTGCCACAGACAAGCCCTGCCCACATACACAGCTGCCCACAGACACAGCCTGCCCAGACATAGCTGCCCACATACACAGCCTGCCCACAGACACAGCCTGCCACCATACACAGCCTGCCACATACAACAGCCCTGCCCACAGACACAGCCCAGCCCACAGACACGCCCTCCCACATACACGCACAGCCCCCTGCCCACAGAGCACAGCCTTGCCAATAACAATACACACAAACTGCCACAGCACAGCTGCACCCAGACACAGCCCTGCCATAACACAGCCTGCCCACAGAACATAGCCCGCTGCCCACAGCCCTGCCCACACAAGCCCTGCCCACATACCCACAGCCTGCCACAAGACAGTCTCTGCCACATACAGTGCCTGCCCACATACACAGCCCTGCCAATATACACACTAGCCCTGCCCACATACACAGCCCTGCCCACAGACAGCCTGCCCACATACGCAAGTAACGATGGCTGCTTCAGCTTCCTGGCAGGGTTTTACCTTTCACTGTTGCAATGCAGGTAGTTCCAGAAGGAATGTTGAGATCTTGAAATTTCCAGGCTATTCGAAGTCCAGTTTGAACAAACGGGGAAATATCTTCACCCCCGGGATAGCTTCCTAGCGAGACAGAGGCAACGAGAGCAGATCGTTGAGATTTTAAAAATTGAAAATAAAAAGAGAGAAAATAAAGCCAGTGTTCATCGTCTTAATAACATAAAACTCGCGCTGTTCGTTGAAGTGATCAGTCTAGTGCAACAGTCTTTGAAAGGCTGAAGATAAAAAAACAGAAACTTGTGTAGGGGTATGTTAGGGTGAAACAGATCAGGGTTACATTATGTTAGACATATCAGATCAGGGTTACATTATGTTAAACATATCAGATCAGGGTTACATTATGTTAAACATATCAGATCAGGGTTATGTTATGGTGAAACACAGCAGATCAGGGTTATGTTAGGGTGAAACACAGCAGATCAGGGTTACATTATGTTAGACATATCAGGGTTATGTTATGGTGAAACAGATCAGGGTTACATTATGTTAAACATATCGGATCAGGGTTATGTTAGGGTGAAACACAGCAGATCAGGGTTACATTATGTTAAACATATCAGATCAGGGTTATTTGTTATGGTGAAACATACCAGATCAGGGTTACATTATGTTAGACATATCGGATCAACATACAGAACCATTTTATGTAAACAATTACAAGCCGTAGTGAAGAAAATGAGAGTGTTAGAGGGGAAGTTCATGAAGAAAAAGATTCTTACCAAGGGCTACGGAGAAATTCATGGTGGCGTCATCAGGGAGAGTCAGGATTATTTTTTTTTCTTACGTCAGAAAATCCAGACCACGTGACCATCGGCGGCATTGTGCCGAGAGAATCCAGATTCGACATTAGCAATAGTCCGAACCTCTGTAGGCGGGAGTTCATCGATGACGACACCCATTACTCCACAGACCTCGGTTCCATGTCTGTCTCAGTGACCTCCCTTGACGCCACCATGGCGCAGACGAAGTACAGCGTTCCATCTTGTAGGCCAGCGCCCTCTCGTGGGAACAAAATCTTTGCCGTCGTTCGATCGTCCAGACGTCACGCAGTTGGGTCATTGGCACAGTTGCCTCCAGGTGGGCGCGCGATTCTTCCTCATTAGAAACACGTGACGTTTTTCTGTTTCAAGCTGTTGTCAGGAAAGCGGAAATGGTGATGTCACTTCTAGCAAAAATCCATGTCCAGATCGTACAGATCGTCTAGCTTGCTTCCAACTCCTGGCTGTGTAATAAGTCATCGATGTTGGCTTTGACAGCTCGTCTTGGGGGAAGCTCGATGACATGGAACTGGCCGTCTCCTGGCGAGTTGGCAGGCGTGGTACTTTCTGACAAACTGGAGCCTCAGACCTCCAGGGAAGGCCAGCTGTACACAGACGAACACGTTACCCCTCTCGATCCGATGTCGTGCAGCCGGCTGTTCACCTGCCATAATGCAAATATTGTTACTGATAAAGTATTGGCCACTGCAAATGATGAATATTATATTTTTGCCCTAGCTTTTTAAACAATGTCTTTAAAAACAGACAATACACAGGCATTTTGGATTTCGGCCACAAACAGAACCCGACGTTTTGAGTGAAAACTTATGCTCACCCTTATGTCAGAAACAGCTGAGTGCTGTTTTGCAACCTGCGGGTCCTGCAATCAGTGTCAAACTGCGTGGGTCTCTGGCTAGAGACCAGGTGAACACACAGGTGTGGCCTGATGTTCCAAGGTCAATGGTGGATTCCACGTGAGCGTTAAATGTGATCTCCATCTCTGGTCACTCTTCTCCATGGTAATTGTTGTCTATAAGCAGTGGGAACGTTTTCATCGCGCTGAAAGACTGTGAAGAAACGGCAGGTAACAGGTGAGATCAAAGCATGGCCTGACGCTGGCCGAAGTACAGGTGACGGGTAGTAGGCGGAGGCCGCGGAATGTGACGTCACTCACATCGCCTCACATCGAGAGAGGGTGACACGGACAGAGACCCTGACATCCTTTTTCCTTGACGCACGCGCCATGCAGCTCTCGTCCACAAGGTCGACCTGCAGAGTTTGGTCAGCGTCCTCCATTGGTCGGTCATCTCCCAAGTACCGTGACGTCACTGATGGTCGCTGGAGAAGGTGTGTCCTTCACACAGTTCATGACCTTGACCGTCGTGTTGCTAGACACAGCTTGGGTAAAGCAACTGTCAAAGTGCTTGACTGTACAGCTAGTTGGTAGCCTGTAAGTGTTGTCTGCAACAAAGCGGCGCCTCTAAATACGACGTCCTCAAGAAATGGTTGAAACTGAACAAAATTATGTCCCCGGCATAACAGCCTCTCTTTCGCCCAGTGTCATCATAGTGCTGTTGACAGTTGGCGCAAAACAAGTGATTCGAAAACGTCATTAGCCCGCACCCTTTCGCTAAAGACATCAGATGATTGTTCTGGTCGTGCATTGGAACGACAATAAAGCCATCTGAAGAAAATACATTGTCCCTACTGTGTTTTGTTGCCATGACGACGGAAAACAGTTTGGTTGTAGACAGAAGTGAGCTCGTATTCAAACAGAAGACGTCTTGGACCGTGACGCGGGAAAATGAAGCAATATTGTCAGTGTCAGGCGTGTTCCTATGCCCACCTTAAACGACAGTTTATCGTCGGAATTGAATCCCTCCCACGCCGCACACACAAGCTTCTTTGTACAACACGTCCACGTCTTCTGGTAGGTAGCAGGCGTGATCATCATCGCTGTCATCGTCTTCTGTTATCAACTCTTTGATATAATTCTACTGGACAGAGGCGCAGTAGTTGAATTGATCTTAATAGCGACGCTGATGTAGGAGTTGATTCTGATGTGGATGTTGCTGCCGCAAGAGCACACCTCGTGACGTCAAGCACCACGGGCCTGCTGGTGGATTAGGTGGTCGGGAAGGTACTGATGACTGTGTTGACGGTGGTCATGTGACCAGCAGCGTTAGTCACATGAAGCTGGAAAAAGAAGTGGAGACACGATTGTGTCATGGTTGTATAGTTCTGACACCGGGTTGTATGCACCCTGTCACGTTCTCTGTGGTACAGTGTCCACTGCGGCAGTGTGAGGAAGGGGTCACGAACCACCATCATATCCTACAGACATATTTGACTCAAGTCAGGGTTCTGAAGTTACAGTTCTTATCCCGTAATCCTGCATTTTATAACCGACAAGTCTTGATCTTAGCTCAGATAGGTAAAATATTAGCGTATCGTTACTCGCTAGGCTAGCATCACTTAGAGTTGTGTGGTTAGCGTAAAATGTCGCAAGACTTGGAGTAAACAGTCCGCTCGTCATTTCGGCTTTTGTTGTTTATTGGTAAAATGCACTCTTTACACGATTATTGTTGTTGTTGTTGTTGTTGTTGTTGTTGTTACTACTACCACCGCCACTACTACAACACTACTACTACACACCAACACGGAATGTGTAGCTGAAGTGTGTTCCTTTGGGTTGCTCGGGGTCTGTGAAGACGCCCCGGGTCAGGATGCCACCAGGTGGCCATTCTCACGAAGGCAGTCAGAGGCTGGTGACTCAGGCGGTGTGACGTCAATGATGAGTGGTCCAATGGTCAGCCTGCCTTTCAAGACCGGCTTTGCTGAGTGCGCGCAGGAAGAGGTAGAAGATATCGCCGTGACCCAGACCAGTGTGGGTCACATGGAAGACCTGCCTTCCGTGTGTTGGTGTCAGGGGCTGCAGGTCTGGTGCTGAGGCTGTGGACCTGTCTCGACCTAGACCAACCTGGGGAAGCAAGCAGGTTTATATCAGTGGTTATTCCCGTTCATTGCCTACAACTAGGGAGAACCATGTGCTGAGTTTTGTGAACCTGTCCCGATCTACACCGACCTGAGTGCAGAAACGCTGACAGATGGCGCTGTAGTTTTCTTTAAGTCTGTCTTCCGTCTTGATCTAATGACCTGTCAACCGTTGGTTTTGATTTTAATGACCAGTAAGCCTGCACAGACCGTGGAGACTACTTTACTGTGATACATGGATGTTTTTTGGTAAGGCTGGTCTGTGATTGTAACGGTCTAGATCAGTGAATTTTTACATATTTGTGTGGCCTCGTCATACTAACTTTACAGCTACTTTTCGAAATAGAATTCTCATTTCATTTAATGGACTACATGCCGACCGTATTTGTGCTGGTGGCATTCGCCTTGAACAAACGGATCTTTGTCTTGGACACAATGAGTTGTGGACTATTTTCAGTGCGCCACGCCACCAAGTGATTGCGGTAAGCAAACATAGTGTTGGTAAGCGTCACAGGGCGGCCCGGTGGCCGCAACGGTTAGCGCTGTTAGCGCTTGTCACCAATACAGTGAAGGTTGGCTGCCCTGAGTTCATTTCTCGTCTCGGGATATGTTCTTTCTCTGCACGTGGCATCTCGTTTACAGGGGTGTCCGGTCACTTAATCCAGTTCATCCCACACTTCTTCTTATCCCGAGATTTTTCCCCAGTTCATCCCCAGAATGACACTTCAAGAACAATTTCATATCATATTGTTGAAGAAACATTAATTTATTAGCTGCATTGATTTTTTGCTGACTTATAATTTTTTTGCTGGGGACTAGGGATGAGTGTCGGGGAGTGTCTTGGGATGTCTGGGGAAGTGACTGGGACCGTTGGGCTGGCCCCTCCGCCAAGAACGGTCCCAAGCCCGGCTGAAAAAGGAGGGTTGGGCGTGGGCCAGCACCCCCACCCCGTAAAAACAAATCCTTGCTACCAAAACATCAACAACAGTTAAGGCTGTAGTCGATGGCCTATGCCCAGGAGGGCGAAGGGCCTAAAAAAAAAAGCGTCACAATCCAACATCCAATGTATCCGTGAGATGAGACAGTCGTTGAAGAGAGAGAAGGGGGCAACCTTGTGGGGCCCCTGTACTGATTACATGATACTGGATAGGCGACTATTGACTCTCTTGGGGTCGGTGCAAGAGAAAGTCAGGGATGCAGAAGCAGTTTGGGTGGGGTGGGGGGAGCAAGAGCTAAGATCTGATCAAGGAATTTCATTTATGCCCTGCAGGGATTACTTCAAATTATTTTAACTTAATGGGAGTGCAGTGCTATCAGTGGCGGACTGGCCAGTCGGGTATTTGGGTAATGCCGGGTGGGCCGGTAGGCCTATTTTCTAGAGAATAATATTCTAGGCCTAATTTAGTGAGAAGGGCCGCTCTGTAAATAATGTCCGGGCCGCTTTAAAGCTCCGGTCAGACCCTGACTGCTATTTAGAGGATAACTCTACAAATGTGGTACAAGTATTACAGAGATTTTTCTTGCATTTTTATCATTTGAAGATGTGAATGCCAAGATGTAAATCAGTTTTAGTTTCAGGAAGACAGTGTTGTCATCTATCATGTTCTAGTCTATACATTTCGGCTAAGCGTACTCTATTCAAAAGTCAAGCGAGAAGTAGACTTCGATGTTACTGCACAAATTTCTGACATGATATAACAAATAATTTGTCATACGAAAGGCCAGTGTTTATAAAAAAAAATTTTTTAATCACCATCCCTTCCTCCTCTGCTTCAATTTATTTTATACTCGTGTGACATCTTTTCTCGACCAAAGAGACTTCGAGTTTTCCTTTTGTACAACACTGTTTCTTGATTTGTCATTAGTAACCTTTACGTGTTTTGAATACTGTTCCACAAAATTGTTTGTCTCGACTTACTCAGTAATCTCCTCACTTACTCGGTACCCTTCCAACCTACCCAGTGCCATCCTCACTTACCCAGTACTCCTCCATCTCACTCTCCTTGTCTTCCCCAGACCACTGCACCCGCAAGTTGTCGGAAGGCAGCATCACGTATTCATCTTGGGTCATTTCCGGAAGCTGTCGCATAACGCCTCAGACACGTCTTCTCGATTGTCTGCCCTGACGTCACCGGAAGATGAGGATCTGTACAGAAGACGATTGCACACCCGGGTACACGCTGCAGTCGGAGACAATCTGACGCAAGTGAGGTTAGAGTTGATGAGCCAGGGTTGTCCGGACTGTGTGCACGTGATCACCCGCCTGACACGAGCGCCAGCAACTGTGACGTTGTGTAAGTGTGGGGGCGTTGTGTCAAAGGTGATTCCATCTGAACACCCCACTGATGACGGGGACATGGCGCCATTGTAAGCCACCACACTGACGTAATAATGACCTGTGATAAAACATTACACGTACGTAATAGTGACCTGTCATAAAACACTACACTGACGTAATAGTGACCTGTCATAAAAAACTACACTGACGTAATAATGACCTGTCATAAAACACTACACTGACGTAATAGTGACCTGTGATAAAAGACTAAACTGACGTAATAGTGACCTGTCATAAAACACTACACTGACGTAATAGTGACCTATGTCATAAATAGATTGTATAGACACCAAAGTGACATAAAGTGACGTGTTAGACACTACACGGACGTAATAATGACTTGAGTAAGATACCACACGGACGTAATAATGACCTGTGATAAAACACTACACGTACGTAATAGTGACCTGTCATAAAACACTACACTGACGTAATAGTGACCTGTCATAAAACACTACACTGACGTAATAATGACCTGTGATAAAACACTACACGTACGTAATGGTGACCTGTCATAAAACACTACACTGACGTAATAGTGACCTGTCATAAAACACTACACTGACGTAATAGTGACCTGTCATAAAACACTACACTGACTTAATAGTGACCTGTCATAAAAAACTACACTGACGTAATGGTGACCTGTCATAAAACACTACACTGACGTAATAGTGACCTGTCGTAAAACACTACACGTACGTAATAGTGACCTGTCATAAAACACTACACGTACGTAATAGTGACCTGTCATAAAACACTACACTGACGTAATAGTGACCTGTCATAAAACACTACACTGACGTAATAGTGACCGGTGATAAAACACTACACTGACGTAATAGTGACCTGTCATAAAACACTACACTGACGTAATAGTGACCGGTGATAAAACACTACACTGACGTAATAGTGACCTGTCATAAAACACTACACGTACGTAATAGTGACCTGTCATAAAACACTACACTGACGTAATAGTGACCTGTCATAAAACACTACACTGACGTAATAATGACCTGTGATAAAACACTACACGTACGTAATAGTGACCTGTCATAAAACACTACACGTACGTAATAGTGACCTGTCATAAAACACTACACCTACGTAATAGTGACCTGTCATAAAACACTACACTGACGTAATAGTGACCGGTGATAAAACACTACACTGACGTAATAGTGACCTGTCATAAAACACTACACTGACGTAATAGTGACCTGTCATAAAACACTACACGTACGTAATAGTGACCTGTCATAAAACACTACACTGACGTAATAGTGACCGGTGATAAAACACTACACTGACGTAATAGTGACCTGTCATAAAACACTACACTGACGTAATAGTGACTTGTCATAAAACACTACACTGACTTAATAGTGACCTATGTGAGATACCATTAGCTTAATAGAGTTGTATAGACACCAAAGTGACATAAAGTGACGTGTTAGACACTACACGGACGTAATAATGACTTGAGTAAGATACCACACGGACGTAATAATGACTTGTGTTATGCTGATGCAATAATGACCTGGTATAATACTGAACGTTGCTAAGGCAATTGCTGTGTCGTTATTAATGTTCGGATGGACGTCTGACTGACACTCGTTCACTTCATCCATCACAAACGCAAACACATTTCACGCACAAACACGTAGTATGTACCTTCGTGGGGAAACGTCAAGGTGGCCATGTCACCCTTTCGAATGTACGTGGCATTGTGGGCCATCTCTTTGTCTTCCTGCGGGAAACATTGCCGAGACAAAGTCACAAGGTACAGGACAACGCCGCTCTCGGGGTCTTGGAAACCATGCCAACGCACGTGCAGGGTGCGGCTGCTGGTAAAGTCCACGTCCCCCTTCTCGTTCTCACTAAGCCCCTCCCATACCACTCCCACTGTGGGCGGAGTAGCATCAACAAGAATGTCAATCTTTTTTAGGGCGTGAAGACCTGCGTTGTTAGTGGCCTTGACCGTGATGAAATATTCTCGATGATGGAGCCCTTCGTGGGTGTGGTTCTTCGTCAGGCTGTTGAAGGTGATGACATAGTCATCGATCTCACACACACCGACGACTGGGCAGTAGCAGCTGGCGTTGGTGGTGGTGCAGTCCATCTGATGAATTATTTAACGCGTTCAGTCTCTCACACACGTATATCTAACCCAAGTAGTATATCTACTAATACAAACCAACCACGTAACCTATATCTCTACCATAGAGCACAGTATAGCTTACAAGTTGATCTCTGCTGCTAGGTGGGTTTTTGGTTGATGATTATTATATTTTAGACACCACCTCAAAATATCGAGACGGCCGATTGAAAATAAAGTTCATTAGGAGTACCGTGACGAGTGAACATGTGTGCGCGAGAGATTTGTGAGAAATATTATGAGCGAGATGTGTATGAGAGATTAGTGTGAGAGATTGTGAGAGAGATGTGTGTAAGAGATGTGTTGGAGATACTATGAGCGAGATGTATATGAGAGATTAGTGTGAGAGATTGTGAGATGTGTGTGGCTTATGGGTACGAGAGAGATTTATGAGAGATATCTATAAGAGAGATGTGTGTTAGAGATGTGTATGGACGAGAATGTGCTAGATGTGTTTGAGAGATGTTTGTGAGAGATGTGCGATAGAAATGTGTGTATAAAATGTGTAAGAGATGTGTATGACAGATATAAATAAGAGATGTGTGTGAGGGATGTGTACTTTTTAATCATTGTTGCTCTGAGGAAAACATTAGACCAATAAAACTATAATTTTTGGAAAGGAGAAAACTTGAACTTTTCAATAAAAGAAACGAAAATCGCCTTCCCGTGCTCCCGACAGAGCCACGATCGTGGTGTCCGGTCACTTAATCCCCAGACACTTCATCCCCGACACTTCATCCCCGACACTTCATCCCCGAGACATTTAATCCCCAGACACTTCATCCCAGACACTTCATCCCCGACACTTCATCCCCGAGACATTTAATCCCCGAGACTTTTAATCCCCGACACTTCCTCCCCGACACTTCCTCCCCGACACCTCCTCCCTGACACTTCCTCTCCGACACCTCCTCCCCGACACTTCATTCCCAGACACTTAATCCTTTATAAAGCATTATGTAATGCTTCTGTCAAAGCATTGAATTAGAATACGTCATCCCCACACTGTATAGAGCAATGTGTGATGTGTGATTTCTAATCACTGATTCTTCTATAAAGCATTGTTTAAAGCCTCTATAAAAGTGTTGAGTTAGTAAGATATTTTTATTCTTCGTTGAACGACAGTTCTGTGAGCTTGAAATATAACCGTAAGAGAAATGCCTCTGGAGTTCATAAAAAGTGGTACAGGTAGATCTATACTAATTCATGATGGACATGAATTCTGGCTCAAGAAGAAGGCGCTAAACGGAAACATGAACTGGAGATGTACCAAGCATCAATCACTGAAGTGTCCTGTCACGTTAGTAACAGCTGAAAATGAAATCATCAAGGAGTTATCTACTCACAATCATGAGTGCAACAAAGAGAAAGCGATGGCAAAGAATGCAGTGGGGAAAATGAAGGAGAAGATGACTGAATCAACAACAACGGCGGGGGCTTGTCAAGCTGCAGTAAGTGTCAACTGACCTCCATCTGTTCTCATGGCTCTACCTGGTAAAAGTACTATAAACAGGACTCTTAACCGACATCGTGAGAGACTCAGAAACAAAGATGCTGGTGGAGCTTTGCCACCTCTTCCTGCTGATGCAATGTTTGAAGTACCAGCATTATACAAGGAGTTTCTATTATACGACTCCATGGGGACAAGCAACAATAGTCGCTTTCTAGTTTTCGGTGACAGACAATTACTAGATTGGCTCGGACGCAGCAACTGCTGGTTCGCCGATGGTACTTTCAAAGTTGTCCCCAGTTTATTCTACCAACTCTACACAATTCATTTCCAATTTGCGCAAGGAGTGATTCCGCCGGTGCTGTACTGATTGCTTCAGGACAAATCAAGTGCAACCTATACTAGATTGTTGGGTGCAGTTAGAGAGCTAATGCCTAATGCAGCTCCAGAGACTATAGTAACAGACTTTGAGAAAGCTGCGATGACCGCTTTTAGAGAGAAGTTTCAGTCATGTAAAGTAACGGGCTGTTACTGTCACTTAAGTCACGTGGTATTACGCAAAGTCACTGAACTGGGGATGAGAAGTGACTATGACGAAGACGACGAGTTACGTGGAATGGTCAGATGCCTCCCAGCACTGGCCTATGTACGTGAGGAAGACATCGTCGATTCCTTCGAATTGCTTGCAGAGTCAATGCCACAACATGATCGCATGCCGGAACTTCTATCCTACTTCGAGCATACGTACATACGTACATACGGGGCCGCAGACTGCGCGGTAGAGGGGATAACTATGCCTCAGCTTTATTCCCTCCAGAGTCCAGACACTTGGAACAAATACCTGGACGTCATCGGCGGTGTTGCACGAACAAACAACTCTGTGGAGGGTTGGCATCACGCCCTTCAATCTCTCTTCTCCTGTCATCACCCAACGATGTGGACATTCCTTGATGGTCTACGTAAGGATTGTCAGCTACACAAGGCGTCTGTTCTACAATCATGCGCCGGCACAGAGAAACGTCCAAAGAAGAAATACGCTGAGTTAGCAACATTGTAGAGAGATATGAGTCAATGGATCGTCTTCTGTACCTCCGATCATTAGCTTACCTTTCATATTGATTAACAGCAATTACCTCCCGAACACTCAAGAACAATTTTCATATCATATTGTTGAAGAACATTACATTTACTAGCTTATATGAATTTTAACTAATGTTGTAGATGTTCAAATGACGTTGAAGTTAATAGCATGATTTGAATTTGAATTATTTGAATTTCAATTAATAAATTTCAATAAAATTTTTCGCTGACTTCATAATTTTTATAGTTAAGAATTTAGTTTAGGGATGAAGTGTCTGGGGATGAACTGCTTAGGGATTAAAAGTCTAGGGGATGAAGTGTCGGGGATGAAGTGTCGGGGATGAAGTGTCTGGGGATTAAGTGACTGGGAACCCACGATCGTGGCCCATGGTGCTAAGAGGGCGAAGAGGCCCACCTTGTATAATTATATACTTGAATTGTGAAGCTAGAATGCAGAGTATAACTATAGAATTATTTTATTGAGTTGATTATATAAAAAGTGTATACACAACAGAAATAAAATACTTTAGTTTTACCGATTTTTTCCTTAGTTTTAAAATGATTTGCATAGCTAAAAAATGTATTGAATAATTATGAAATTAATCGTATAGCTAGAGATAGAAAACTATAAAATTCTTGTATGGAGAGGTGAGTTTGAGACTTTTTTTACTTCTCTCTATTAAAATAAAAAAGATTAATGACAGAGAATTTCTTCAATAGCAATGAATTTTGGTTGTTTACGGTGACTTCCTGACTTCTGCTAGAGAGAAAGGAAGTGAGGAGTATATACCGGGTATATATGTTTGTATAATTCTAAGCTTTTATTATTATTGTTATAATATATATTATATTTCTTTCGGTGACCGTCTGCCTTCTGTTGAGTGTATATGTTTGTATAATGCTAGGTTTTAAAATACTATTAGATGTAACAAAATATGTGTTGTGTATTCTACCAGCTTCGTAAATTAAGAGAAGTCCTTGTCATTGCCATTGGTTCGGGTTTCTGCGTATCGGCTGTGTCTTGTGTCTAATGCTTGCTTGTTTTTATCTTCCTATGACATAGCTCGTCAACAATATAGAATATTTTATTATTCGGAATGCCTTGTCTTTTCCAGGATCTGCTAGTCTTCCAATGGATAAAGCTAGTTTAAATTATTGCTTTCCTTTTCGGCTGCATGAAGTAGCGAATCACCACACAATATTCTTCACACAGAAGAAACTGAACCTTGCTCACCTCATTACTCAGTCTCTGAACTCCTATAGCTCCAGTACCCAGGTCATCAGCAAGGTCACTGGTACCCAGCCTCCACTCCACCCTGTTCAGGCCACTGTGGGTGTCTGCCGCATGCACTCGGAGCCTCATGGTGGAGAGGTCAGTGGAGTTGTGCACGTACAGCACGTCTTGGCCTAGTTGATCCTGAAGTCCCAGCAGGCTGACTATAGGGCCTGTGTGGTCGATGCTGACTTGCACGCTGTCTTCCTGTGTGAAGGAGTCACATCGTCTTCCTATATTTTCTTTCTTTGCACACTAGTAATTTGTCTTTCTTTGCAAACCAGTAATTTGTCTTTCTTTGCAAACTAGTAATTTGTCTTTACAAACTAGTAATTTGTCTTTGCAAACCAGTAATTTGTCATTCTTTGCACACTAGTAATTTGTCTTTTTCTGTGAAATAGTCATTTGGAAATTAATTTGAATCAAAGCACTTGCTGTAGAAAGACTGTAGATATTATTTCCAGTTGTCTGTTTTCAGACTAGCTAGATTGTGCAACGAAGGTTTCGCTTAGAAAGGGGTGTACTAGGCTGACCCAGCTAGCCCTTGTCTAACGCCAGCCACAAGGGTGTTCCACATGATTCCTGGAGCAACATCCTGACCTAGTGTAAAATTGTAAAACATTGTCACTTACTTTAGAATTATTCATGATGTCAACAGCCCGGATCCAGATAACGTACGTCTGACCGTCCAACAGTGGCTGACTCAGGCAGATGCTTTCGGAATGGAAGTCAGTCACCTTGATTGGTGATGACCTTGACTCTCCGTCTACACTCCACATGACCTTGCGAGATGAATTGCAGAAGGAAATGAAATGAAAGTCGTCTGAATTTTGTTTACTTTGTTGTGCTTCTTCTGTTTGTCAAGCAGACAATAATACATTTGCTTCATAGAAGCTAATCTATACAAAGGTTTTATATATATCTGCACTGTGTGCAAAATTTATTTACATCTGTACAGCAGTAAATACAAACTAGCAAACTATACTGTTGGAACTAATTACATATTGTCAGGAGATAACTAGGTGTTTTATATATATATATTGTGTATATGTGTGTGGGTGCGTGTATATGTGCAAATTGTATTTAGATATACATCTGTACAGGGATAAATATAAACTAACAAACTGCAAATTATGTCCAAATAGTGTTGGAGCTACAGTCTGTCATAACTAGGAGTAGAACTATAGTGTTTGTGTCACATTTCTGCCTCGCACACAGGTCGAGCGAGCACACAGTCAAATGAACGTGCAGACGGTAGGAACGGGTGGCAAGTTAGGGGTGTTACTTCGCGGAGCACAGCAGTCGTCGCATTTCGGCGCAGTGCCGTTAGGGTTCAAGGGATGAAGGAGGACTCGCTGCCGTCATTTCAGGGAGACAGATCAGAGGCTCCGAACCACGTTGACTGTTACGCATTAACTTCAAGGCTGATTTACCTGGGGTGGACACAATAACTTTATTGCAGCCGTCGTTGACGTTGGTAGTGCATAAGAAGCTCGACTCTTGCGTCCGTAGCTCTACATCTACGAGTGAGGTCGAAGGTATGGTGGGGTACGGTGGGCATTAGTAAGCGAGAATAACCACCTCGCCATCATGTATGCGTTAGGTAGTGATTGATCCTAGCTAGTTAAGAGAATGGTTTTGAGGTAGTGTGTGGTATTCTTGACCAATCGCGAATAACGAGGATTCCGAAAAAACTGGTGCTAAGGTGCGCGGTAGTGTAACTTACCGCCACCACTGCTGTGAAAGGTCCTCGGTTCAATGTATGTTGACACCTGTTAGCAAGGCCAGCCATCGGCGGGTTTTCTCCGGGTACCTTGGTTTCCTGCCTCCCTCTCCCTCTGTAGTGCGAAATCACTTACAAGTGGAAGCACTTTCTGGCCAAAGCAATCAACCCGAACCAACCAAAGCAGGTGCTCTGAAGGTTAATGTTGTAAAGAGAGACTGGCCAGGCTGCTAAATATTGGTCTTGGAATCATGACTACTTCATCACAACATACCTAGAGGTACGCAGGCCCGCTGTGCAACACAGTGTTGAACGCTTCATGGCGCTGAGGCTGGTGGACAAGTGTTGTGTCTCCTCATCAGGCTTTGTTCTAGACAGCAGGTGATGGGAGAGACACGTGGTGATGCAGGGAAAGTGTTTCGGGTCTCAGTGCACGTGTGACGGCAACTATGATCGACGAGGAACACCAGAGGGCCTTTGGCGTGGCCAAAACATTGGTGTGTAAAGTCAGGTGGCGAGTGAGTTCAGTACGAGTGTTAAGTGCAGCGTGCGGTAATTAAGGGTAGGCAGTGAGTCACATGTGATCTGAATTAGCAACAGGAATAATAATAGTAACTCTAGCAAGTTAGTCATTTGGAATCATTTTATTCGCATTCGATGCCAAATATTGTAAAGATCTCTAGCTATTAGTAGTTTATTTCGTTATATACAATCACACTTAATTGCGTTGGGTTTGGTTAGTGGGGATGTAGGCTTGGGGCTAGCAGACAATTGTGTTATAAGCAGCAATTTAGTGTAGGTGTATTTGCTTACACACTCATGTCGGCGCAGGTGGCAGAGACTTTGAGAGTGTGATTAGCTCCAGGCTATTCCCCAAGGTTCATGACACAGTCACAACAGCACAGCAAGAATATGTATCTCTCCCTTACAACTTCGTTGTCTTTCAGACTCTGATTGTCTGTCTGTAAGCTCTCTCTTCACACAGCATTTTCTACACATCGTACACGCGTGTGTTCGCTTTTGTGTACACGCGTATGTATTTCCGTGCACTCACCTCGAATGTAACCACCCCATTGATGTTGTCGGTGCCGCTGACAGGCAGGGTTCCAGAAATCTGGTCATAGACGCCTCGGATGTTTCGGCCAGTGTCGTGTTGTACAGGAAGTAGCCAGTTGTTGCTTCTTAGAGCAGAGTTATAGAACCTGTGTTTCCATTCCAGACACACGTTTCTTGAGATGTCTGTTTGCCATCTGTAGTGGGACCTGAGGCGCCGTCAGTAGAGCATGTCACATGCACGTTACAAACGTTTGTTCGTGCAGTCAGCGTTTATACATATATATGTTTACGTGTAATATTCTAAAAGAAAATCGTTTGCTATTGTCTGGCTTTTATTGCTACCACACCATAATGAAAATTATTATTTTTTTAAATACGTATTTCAATAGCCAGCTGAATAGTGAACATAACATCAGTGAAACGAAATGTTGCAACGCGAGTGGAAATAAAAGCGAGGTATGGTATAAAGTGGTACACATCTAAATAAAACTTAGGGTTACTTGACCTGGGGTCAGCGGACACGACTAGCACGGTTGCAGAATCAAGAAGCATCACAGAAGACGAGTTATCGAACATGACCAGGCGGCGCGCGTAGGCGACGTTCCCGGCGAGATCGTGGACCTCCAGGATGATGGCGTACAGCTGGGGCCTGTCTCCTGGAAGGGACAGCTCTACCTCATAGGGGCCCCCTGCCGACACCAAGTCAGCCTCCCACTCCTTGGTCAAGTTAGGCGCAGCTTCCTCCTTAAAGACGGAGACGATGAAACATTTGTTTGTAGCTGTCCTCTTTTTGTATTCCGCACAACATGCAGAGCATTATTTGGCAGCAAGAAATGACATGAGGGCATTCTTCGCTGATGTGCTTTACACTGGAGACTATTTCGGTAAATGGAATATTTGTGCAGCAGTTGTGTATGTACACATTAAAATGAATCAGAAAACGAGGTAGCATCTGGCAACTGACAATACCCAAACAAGCCAAATCAGATGCTGGTTTACACTAGAGTACAACTTCCCATGTCAAATAGCCTGATCAGTTACATTGGTTGCAGTAAGTTTGAGTTTATTGTGACAAATTAGTGTTTGCATCAGCCGTGATGTGTTGTGCAAACTGATTACTGTGTTCACACCACAATGGTCATGCTTAATGTGCTAGGCTGTTCACACCTGTACAGTTAGAGTCGTGAGGTTTACGTTGACAGCGTGAACCTCTAACCGGTAATGGTCGATGTGGGTAGCAGGCAGCTTGGCAGACCCGTCAGCTTGACCTTGAGGGGCGGGATCCAGCCACCCGTTTACAGACACCCGGATACTAGGAGTGCGGGTCAGGCGTGAGGAGAGGTTAAGTGGCTTGCTGTCGCAACTTCCGGGTATGTCAGAGCAGTGCACCGGTCTGGTCTCATCGTACAAGAAGCAGACTTTCTTCCTCTTTGATTGTTGCTGATAGGTTACCTGGTTCTGTCTTACTCTATTGTCGTCTGCCACTGTGTAATAGCCACCGGATAATGCCTCCACTTCAACACAGAATCTGCCAACACAATCTGTGATAAATACTCCTAGAGATTGGGTATTGCCATCCTACTTAATGGACGTATTTCATGAAGTAATTATTTATTTTTGATGATGTTGTGGTCTTGTTGCATGATCATTATTTTGTGATCTTATTTCGTATGTAAGCAATTCACGTAATTAGAAGGGCTAATGTGGGCCCCGCGACTGAATTAATCCAAGAGCTTAGTGGTTGACATCTTCGGAGCAGAAAATAATTGGGAGGGGACAAGCGAGTTTTGTTGTTTAACATGAAAAGTAAGCTAAACTCCATTACTAATAGGTACCTTTCTCCATCCAGCAAGTCAACAACAGGAATGGTAACTGTAGCTTCACAGTCCAACAGAGCGCCACCTACCACAGGTTTCCACGTGCTGACGTTGGCACGGCAGTAGGGGGTCGTGTCGAGAATGGTGGTGTTCAATGTTGTTTCCGATCCTAAAATATGTACAAAATTTATAACCTTATTGAGAGAGACACATATAAATAGAAAAACAAAACAAAGGAATAATGAGAGCCAAACACTAGAGCATCCATATTTATTTAAACTTTGGCCCCGAGATTAACGCCTCACTCCCAAACGATCATAGTTTCACTTCACGGCCTTAACCCCCTCATCATTGCAGGCGACCCTGACAGAGCTATCCTTAGTATACAAACATTTTAGCCTTACAGAAAAGCATTCAGCAGCTTCTACCACTAGAAGCACGAAGCGCTAACACCGTTTATCACAAGCAATCGCTCACCGTTGAGGAATGATTTTATCATTCTGACTCTGGCACCGACAACCCCTACTTGGAATTCTGTCACATAATGTGGCCACGGGTGACTGAGGTTGACATTGAGCATGGCAGTTATGGCAAAGTAAAGTTTATCAGGCTGTGAGTTTATCCACTCATCCCTCTGGTTGTCGCACGTCGTGATGTTGCTGGTGTAAGTAGAGTTGACGGTCACACCCTGCTTGTCCACTATCCCCATTTTACACAATAGTAGGTCTGGTGGGGTGACCACTACATAAACACAAGCAATGTTTGTTAACAGCTAGGCACGTCAGACTGAGTGAGGTATATTGCATACGACATACGCTCCGACATACGTATCAAATAGTTTTTTAAAAAAATGCTGCGGGCATGTAATCACAAACATACAAGGGCGAGCAAGCTTACACTGGCACTGCACCCCGTTGCTGATGTTAACCCTGCTAAAGCCAGGCCGGCAGGTACAGCTGGCCGCCAGGTTTCCCGGGTTACAATCTCCAGGCCAGCAGTGGTCACTGGGCCAAGAGCAGATCCCTGAAGACGGATTTGGCGAATTAACTCTCTCTATATATATACACACACACACATTTTAGGGCTAGGGTAGCAATGAGGGAAAACTGACCGCTTATAAAGGTACTCCTACCTTCCCTGCCACAGGCGAAACCATTTTAAAAAACGCCCACCAAAAGTTCCGCCTTACGGTTCAGGCTGGCAGGCAATTCCATAAACTTCAAAGGATCGCTTGCCAAGGGGAAATAGAGAATTTTGATTTTCAGCCAAAATGTCAACTCACGTGATGTAAAGTAGCTCGTATCGTGAAAAACTCCGATCTCGAAACTAATTTCTTCATTTAAAACAATTGAAATCCAATTAATCCGCTCGACAAACAAACAAACACACACACACACATCAATATAAAATTAATTAGCGTGTTATTTTAAGCAAAATATGTAATTTTTGTAACAGACAGTGATAAATAGTGAACTGTACCTTACTGACCCATTCAATAAAATATTGCAGTGTGACCCAGGCTTTGTTAAAAAAAAAGTCTATAAACACTGGAAACTGAGGGAGATGAGTTTATGGTCTGTGCTTGCCCTAAATTCGTACTCGCACATTCAGCTTCCTGTGCCCAAAGTGTCTTATTTCTCTTATACCTGCTTATTTCCATGAACATTTTAATTAAACAAATATACGTATTCTGGGACATAAAGTAATCGGTAAGACGCTTGTCGTGATTTTCTAATTAAGTTCCATAAGTTCTATTCAAGTCAATTACATGGAGCCGGGTGTGCATAAAGGAAAGAAGATAGTATTACAAAAGTGTTACAGTCAGTGTGTTTTGTTAAGAATACTTACTCTGACAACTGGGAAAAGACGAGTTCCAAGAGGTGCCTGAACACTGTATGATGGGACTTCCGCGAATCTCGTAGCCCTCGTTACAGGTATGGAAACAAACCGACCCATCGACGTTCGGTTCTGCGCCATCACAGTCCCTTGTCCCGTCAGAAAAACTATTCAGTTGTGGACAGCGGTGAACTATGTCCAGAAACATGGCAGAGAAAATATGTCAATTTAAATATGCTTACTTTTTCATTGCACAATAGTGTAGTAATAATTTATGCAACGTATAACCTCCGATTGTTTTCTTGAATGCGAGATCTTTGCTTCCTACAGACAAGCACTTAACCATTATTCCAAAAGCTAAATGTCTATTGATAATAATATGTTTGGTTTCAATAGCATTTGGTTATAATCTTCTTACCTTCTTGCCTAATTGATTTCATACACTACCTACTCAGTTTTGGGAGGAGTCATGATGCATTTCGGGGATAGATAGCACTACTTTATTTGTGGAAGGACTAGAGTCATTGGTATCTACGTTACTGCTGTCATTTGACAGCTGACAATTTTAGCTTCATTTTAAACAAAATTGAGCGATTTGGTTGGAGATTTTACAAGTTGAAGATGTAAGAGCAGGCTGTGCTTTTCCACCATATTTTGCTGTTTTACATCTGTAAGGAAAGAACGCTTGCAAAGCTTGTGAAAAGCTTTATGAAGTTTAGGTGCCACGCCACACACAGGGCACTTTCTTTCAACAAATTCAAACAAGAATCACTTTGCATAGGTGCTTCCTGCCCAGAGTGACAATATAAATATATTTAACATCAATCAACAGATTCATTCAAATAAATGCCAAAAACAAATAAATCAGGCTATACTTTTTTATATTTGGCAATATTAAAGTCGTACCCTCCCGGCTTCTACCCCCAATAACGGAGGGAATTTCTTTCTGTTCCGACACTTTAATGAATTGTCGGAGGGAAGAGGTGTTAGTGTAACGGCCGCTAACTCGGCTGCTCCCGGGTGGTGGTCCTCTGTTCGGATGAAGGCACCCGGCTGGCGATGTGGTTCCAACGATGGCTCTGTGCACGGACCGCACGTGGTGCCCTACAAACATGTGATCCCCACGGTCTTCTTGTAAGAGAGGGGTATGAATACAGGGGCGCCACTCTCCCAATACTTCTCTATATCCTGACAGTGACATTAGGGTCACAATACAAAAAGGTCAGGGCCAAGATGGTTCACCAAGTTCCTTGCTGGTGATTTTGATTTCAAACACTTTTCAGTCATGGAGGCTCGCAGAGGATGATGACATCATAATGAAGGCATAGATGGAATCAGATACACGTGACACGACACGAGAGATTGCAGACACACTGAATATTCATCATTGAAATGTTTACGACCACGTGGATAGGCAGGCTCGATATTAGGGTTACCTCATGAACTGAAAGACGTTCAGCTGACGGCGCGTATAAACATCTGTAATATGCTCATGACACGTGAAGAAAGTGATCTTTTATCTGGTCACTGATAACTGGCGATGAGCAGTGGATTTTTACAACAATTTGGTGCGCAGATGGCTTTTGTCCCAACCTGATGATTCGCTTCAAACGATATCGAAAGCAGACATTCCTCAAAGGAAAGTTATGCTCTCAGTGCGATGGAATTAAAGGTGCCATGTTTTCTCGAGCTTCTACCAGGGAACCGAACAATCAATTGAACTGTGTACTGTCCACATTTGGACAGTTTGAACGAATCCGTCATATAGAAACTCCAGCGATCTCAAAGTAGTCGTGTTCCATCACGACAGCGTGAGGCCACACAAGTTTGATCTCCCATCAAACAGTTTTGGAACTTGGATAAGATGTGTTGCCACACCCTCCATATTCGCATAGCCTTGCGGTTTCGGACTTCAGTTTGTGTCGCTCTCTTCCAAGCTCCCTTTGTGGTATAAACTTCAGTTCAGATGAGGTTGTAAATCAGCGGCTTGATAAGTTTTTCGCCGATAAAGACACGTCCTTATATGAACGTGGAATTATGAAGATTGTCGAACAAAAGGACAATATATCATTAATATTGATCTTTGTTCTTTATATAAATAAACGCCCTTAGAAAAACAGAGAAAAGAAGAGTTTGAATAGAAATGTTTCAGCGCTGTATCCGCTGAAGAGTGCAATGCTTAAATCAACATTTGTAGTCCAGATATAACTATGTTCCCTAGCATCACTTTGCTTTTCTTTTCGCAGGTTTAAATGAGATTACACGCTTTATTATAATCATTATAACTTTTGTATGTCATGCTTATGACTTCTGTGATGTATTGTTTTAAGACACTGTAAGTGAAGTCATATCTGCAGACTTCTGTGAGTGAGAAAGGTTGAGCTCTTTCTGTGCATGGTTTTGACATGTATCTCGAGGCTACCAGTGGGCTTTTCATTAGGAGAACTAGCATCTTGCATTGAGCCCAGTCAGCGGGAAAAAACTACAGTTTGCAGATTTTAAACACTGATGGACACTATGATAAGTTTTACCTTGTACGTGTATTGTGAAAGAACAGGTGTAGCGGTCGGTTGAGCTGAAGACCCACCAGCCGCTCTTTTCATAAGTCTCGTAGCTAATAGTCCTGCTTCCTTCCGGAAAGCACTCGCCGCTATTTCCGCCATAAGGACCGCCTCTGTACAAAGTCGGGCTGTAAGCTTTACATTTATTTCATTAAAAAGTCTTCTGAAAATTTAGCAAAAAACTGACTTTCAACTTTTAAATTTTAAATGGCTATCCGGATTAGCTTGGGTTGTCTTGGCCGCTAACTCTTTAAGCTGTGGTTGCATCGTTAGATTGTTGATTCATTTGTCAAACTTATTCAGGCGCGGGGTCGGGGAAGCCAACACAAACACGTGTGTCCAACACGTGAAACGCGTGTAGTCGTGATACCCAGTCCCTAACTTATTGGCAGTTTGAGTGCACGACCTTTGGAGTAAAGCCGCCAAGTGATTTTGCTCTCGCTCCCTGTTGTATCATTTTATTTGGTATAAATAAAGTAATGCATGGTTTTCTTGTACTCCCTAGAGAAATTTCGTGTGCTACAGATGCCACAGTAGCAAATACTTCATGTATGAAAGCTACGCAACATTTGACATCTCTAGTAATATTATATTATACTTAGGGGGCGTTGATTTGCCGGGACCTACAGAAAGATCGCGAAAAGTGTGCTCTGCAGTGACTGGTTATAGGGCCCTCAGTGCTAATCGGTTTGGACATACAGAAGTATCAAAGAGGCTTCTTCTCTGCGAATGGTATATATAATATATAAGGACCAAGCTGAGACAGAACGAGAGATATGGGGAGCTAGGCAATGTAGTTTGTCTCTACTGCAGTGAATGACCCTGGGTTTACAACTCATCTGTGACACCTGCTTGTAAATTCAGTCGTTGTAGGTTTTCACCTGGTACTCTGATTTCCTCCCCAAACCTACCTTACCCTTCCGAGTGCATTTAAAAAAAAATCTTAGTCTGGTGATTGGGGTTACTTGAGGGTTGACATCCTAGAAATGCGATCTTGGGTTTCGTCAGGGGTACGATTTGTGTTCTGTCTTGTGTCTATGTTCTTGGATTTGTGTTTTATCTCGACTAGCGGTTTACTAAGCCTCACCATAGTGAAAGGGACCCACACAAGCGTGAAGAGGTATGAAACCATCATAAATCCTTGCTACTCCACAAAGCTATTTTTCTTCTCGCCGATTCTCCATTTAAAACTGAATTTCGCATTTAATAAGTATAGTTAGGTTTTACTTTGCATATATTTAAATTATATTTTGCATCATTTAAATACGAAATACTACTGTTGTTTTGATAGAACTGTAGAAGTACGCAAGCAATTTGTTATGAACAGAAAAGATTTAGTGGAAAGGAAATGGTAAGTTTAGCAGGAGGAATTTGATATCCTCTGGGGCACATCGTCTACTACACGCGCTCCCATAAAGGAAAAAAAAATACAGGTGCCCATTTTCCTTTGGCCAATGTTTTATATATATATAAGAAATTTTGGACCACGTCAAAAGACTTACCAATCAGATCTTCTGTGCTAATTTGTTATTAGTATCTTGTACCAACACTCATCTTGAGACATTTTACAACTAAGGGTTGCTAAAAAAAACTTTTTACATATTGTGTTTGCCAAAGAAACAAAAATATCAGGGAAAAATCATTCAGCGCGAAGAAGGTAAAAGAGTAGAACACGGGAAGATTGTGGATTTAACCCTGCTTACGTGCTTCCCCCAGGAGTCGACCACGTGGCCACGGCACACAGTGCTTTTGGTGGTGCCGTCAAGTACAGGTCGCTTGGGCAGGTGATGCCTCTCTTCACTCTGCTAGTGATACCTGTTACATACCATATGAGGAATTTTAACATTTTTCAGTCTAAATCTTATGTTTGTTAGCGATCCACACAGCAGTTCCTCCAGAAATATTTTCAATACGCAAAAATACTAAATATAAAAATAAAAAGTACATCATTTATATAGCTAGATCACAACACCAGATAACCACTAGGTTTATCCTTGCGCTTCTTGTAGTAAGCTGAAGTGTTCATTACGAAAAGACTTTTGCTTTACTTTACATTAGGGTTTATGTTGCCTAGAAAGAAATGTAGTACAGGTTCCATCCTGTTATGGGACTTTTCCCTGTTCTTTCTCTTTACGCAGTCAAACCTGAGGTTCGGCTCCATACACATTTGACAGAGTCGCCAGTCCTGTTTCATCGTCGTCGTCAGTTACCAGTTGATGAAGGCTATGATGGTTATTCAGTACTGGCATTGGTCAAAAGATGAACATGCGCAGTGGCTTTCGTGGTTTGTGAGTTGGGTTTTGTGCCGTTGTCTGCAGGTCCTGCATGAGGACCAGCCCACTCCTCTAAGTTTGCGTCAGTTTTTCCTCTTTCCACCTCGGCGTCGATCTCTCTCTTCAAAGTACCCCAAAAGATAGTAGACAGGCTGTCATGTCGGGTCACATGGCCAAACCTCTTAGAGGGGTTCCTGGTGTTTTATGAGAGTGGCGACCACTATCCTCACAAACGTTCTATGTAGCTCTCAAATGCCTGGCTTCTCCTCTCTGTATCGGTAAGCAAAGTCCACAGCCCAAACAAAAGTTGATTTCATTGCACATGAGCATATGACAACTCCTCAGAGGACAAATGTTAGCGGTTATCTTGATGCTTCTTGTAGTAATCTAGAAGGACTTACAAATAGAGTAGATGAACGGATGACTCCGACGGCAAGAATTGTCTCTTCGTTTGCTGTTTTGAGACATGGACGTTGTTTCCCCCAGAAGCCTTCTGCCACACATTGTTCTAGTTTGTCTATTCTGGAAAGACGATGCTTTAAATTTTCTATACTGAAAACACAATGATGTTTTAGCTTCTGTACAGGCTGTCTGATATTCTC
Organism: Pomacea canaliculata; assembly: GCF_003073045.1. NCBI lineage: Eukaryota > Metazoa > Mollusca > Gastropoda > Architaenioglossa > Ampullariidae > Pomacea > Pomacea canaliculata. The sequence continues at coordinate 19,890,204 of NC_037596.1, read as the reverse complement.
ATTTGTCTTTGATTGTCACATGGTGTACTCACTGTCCCGGCAACACCCTTTCTGTCTATCCTGCTAAACATTACTACTGTCTTACTTGTCTTCTCTGGCCACCTTTGTTACCGTTGAGCGGCCCGGTGGCGCATCGGTTAGCGCTGTTAGCGCCTGTCACCAATACAGTGAAGGTTGGCTGCCCTGAGTTCATTTCTCGTCTCGGGCACGCTGTTCTTTCTCTGCACGTGGCATCTGTTTACAGGGCTGGCTGCTTGCCGTAATATAGCCTTAGCTGCTGACACGGCGTAAAACACCAAATCCCCCCCCCCCTTTGTTACCGTTGGCTACCTAACTCACAATGATCGCAAAGAACTGAATTTCTTTTAACCTTGTCATATTCTGTCATATTAGATTATTAATCCAATTTTTAAAAATGAAACCAGTATATCCAGAAGCAATGGACGTGAACTTAACATTTCGGAATATTTTACAAACAATTAACATTAATTTCAGTAGTACAGAATGTTTCCAAAAGTGAAGACAGGACTATACCTCTGCATAAAAGACGGTGAAGTTTTGTCCACAGACTAGCCAACAGGTTGGTCTCATTCGACCGGACAATGTAATAGGAATCGTCAGTAAAGTCCTGCAGTATGGCATCATCGGTCTCCTGGCCTATGCCGACCGCTATGAACCGGACACCTTGTGACTTGAGAAGTCTGGTCTGATGAAGATGACAACATTATGTTCTGAGTAGCAGTCTTGTCAACTCACTTTTCTTAAAAAGCAAAGCTGCTTTTAAACGCTTTCTGCTGTAAGAGATCCTAGTCTACCAGCAAACGATACTGATTATTTCCACCAAATAAAATGACTAATCAGCACATAACACAAACATTGAGCAACTACAGACACATACTTCCCGATATTCAAAAGACTAAATACAAAAAGTCATTCGTTCACTGACCAGTTCGAGATGACAGCTATGCTATCACCATGGTGCTTATTGGTTTATATGCGCTGGTTGTTATTCCGGCCTCGTCGAAACAGTTTTATATTGCATTTGCCTTTTTAATCCTATTTACACACCCACACACACACACACACGAACATACGTGCACCAAACAATAAACTTCTCCAGAGGTGTTGGTGTACCTGGGTGATGGTCAAAGAAAAGGGAAAGTTTGTGTGCGTAAACAGGACAATGACTTTTGATGCCCCGGGTCTGTGGTTCGCAAAGAGCTGGGTCCTTGTCATATTCAGGGCTGCCGCCAGGTGTACGTCGGTGGTGGGACCTCTGTAAAATAGGGATGCTCATGAGTGTGCTTACATATATATCTTCTACACATTGTAAAATAGAGATGACACCAAAAGGTACTGATCACAAACAAGTCTGTTGCATCCCCCAGTATTATTAAAGGTCTGTTAGGGATACAGTTGTTTATGTTAACTTGGTAAAGCTCGCCAAAATACTAATTTCCCTAAACTTGAAGGAGTTTTGAAGATATGTGCCTAAACAAACTTGTGAATGTACAGAAGAAAGATCAACAGAAGTCAGGATTGTACATGGATACGTTTATGTTAGCTAGGCCTAAAAACAACTGGAGAAAATATACTGCTTAAAACATTGTACAGGCCCTCTTTATATTTTCGTACATTTTTACTAACAATTTTTGTACCAACAGTGAAGAAATCCTTCAAAATCTTTTATTAGTGACTTTGTTGTGTGGGAGAGCATTCTCACAATCCCCCTGTGTGTGGAGTGTGATCGCTGAAGTGATGGGACCAGGCACCGTTCTTCGGGACGACCCTTGACCGCACAGAGCCAGTGTCACCATGACTTCCTGCAGCAGCACCGTCAGCTGCATGCACTAGCCAGCCTGTCCTTCAGGTCTGAATCCCAGTGAACAGATGTCGTGAGCCAGCGACAGAGCCAACTACACCTAACAGTTGACCTCAATCAGCTGTAGCAGTTTCTTCAGAAGAGTAGCAGACAATTCCTCTAAGGACTCTGACAACATTGGTTCACAGCGGTGCCTTGCCTGCATTCAGTCCAATGGTGGACACACAAACATCTCTGATATCACGTTTGGAATTTTGAAGACAAGGACCATATGAGTCCAAGCTCAAGTGTTTGTTGTTAAAAATGATTTGATTCAACGAAATTGGATGTTAAAAATAAAGAGATGCTTTGATTCAGTGGTACTGTCTGCGTGTTTATTGGCATAAAACGGTATTTGCCTTACATTGTTTTGATCAGTATGTGTTAATTAAACGTATCTCTATACAAACGTGACGTCATAACACCTCTTTCTGTGCATCTTGGTGCACTGACCTTTACTCAGTCACAAGAAAACAAATTTGCAACTGCTAGACCTTTGACTTCCTCGGTAATTATCTAAATTATAACTTTAGGCCGTAGTCAAAGTGAGAGCTTTTAGCATATCTAATGAAGCGTTGTCTAATCAGCGAGTCGAGATATATGACATCACGGAAAGTGAGGCCTTCACCTCTTTACCAGCCCCACGTGAGAACTGTTATGTTGTGAGAGTTTTATCTCGAGGTAGGTAGGAACAGAACAGTTTGTGAGATTAGTATTTTGTTCATGAACTAAACCCTCTCGTTAAAAATAATTTTGCCTTTAATGCTAATTCATTGTTTTATAAAGTTAGTTTTAGAGCCATTGATAGGATTAAGAAAATTATTCCTTGTTGCTCCCTTGAGGAGCAGAGGGCCTAATTTTTTTTAATATGGTTAGAATACATGACAAGAACATCAATTATGATAACAGTCGGGGAAAATGAATGCAAATCTGCACAGCAACATTATTTCTCTTATGACAAAAATGTATAAACAAATCAAAGAGGTAGACTTGAAGGAAACACCTACGGCATTTCGCTCCTACATGAGGGACAGCAGGTGGCTGTTTCTTTTTTTATCCCTTCTACATCTCGTGACTGGAAGCTGTCCCAGTCAAAGCAAACGAGAGGCCTCCTGCAGTAACATAGGCCAGAGAACCGCATTTTGCTTTGGTTCAGTTCCTTTTTCTGCAAAAGAAATCATATTGATTAATATGTGGCTACCAATTGATAATTTGGTCACTGAGATAACGTCTGTAAATGAAAGCGTGTATTTTTAGAAAAGTCGGACAGTATCACGAACCAAAATGCCTGTTTTGAGGACACCTTTTCATTATCACGTCTGCTGTATCTGTCTACCTTGGATAAAGTGCTTGACAGATAAACCCATTTAGTTGTTTGACTAAGCTGTCTTTAAGTGGGCAGTGGGGCTACCACCCTCAACATAACGCCTCGCCAGGTGGCGGGTAGGAGAAACCATTCCTGTGATCCCTGACACCAGCCGCATGATAAGCCTCGGCTCACAGATTACACACCATGAGCTCATGGCACTAAGAAAATGATGTTGAATCTGTAAATCAGAAGAGAATAGGAGAGAAAAGCAAATACAGACGCACACGATTTCATGACAAAAGACATCACTCTTTAGGACGTGAAGAATACAAACAACTGAGGAAGTAGAAATCCATAGCTAGGAGATCACATAGAGATTATACAATACCGGGGGATGGTGCTCTCAACAACTGATAGAAATCTTAATATAAGCTGGAAAGTAATCCAGGTAATCAAGTGTTGGAAGAAGGTCAGGCTGTGTATGCAAGACTAAAGAGAACATTATCAACCAATCAGCCAGCGCTTGAAGTCGCATCTGGATGCAGAGAGCATAGTCGTTCCAGAACAAACAGGCTTCCTGAAGTTATTATATTGACACAGATCAGCAGGTATTTACCTTGTTGATCATATAAGGTTCGTATTAGAGCTCCTGAACCCATTTTCCTTGCGTTCGGAAAACTAATGGGTTGAAGTGTTTCAAGAAAACAGAGTTTTGCCAAACCCCATGTGGCTCCATCTTAACGAAGTGCAAATTCGAAAGACAATAAAATACTTTTAGTCTTTGTACTTTTGCTGATAATTTTTCTGTTTTTATTTTTTTTAATTGGTAGATGTTGTCTGCACGCTTTCATGGTTCAAACATCAATTCTTTTGAATATGCCTCCTGTTTCCTGTTCTAGTTTCTGATATGCGTGCCCTATTCACAATCAACCATTTATATACACAGGGGTGCCCAACCTTAAATTGCCTGAGGGCCTTCCTGGACATGACATAAAATCTCGCGTGCCACAACATGGCGGTTTTGCCGGAATCGTGACATTAAAAATGAAATTATGTTGTGTCTGGTTAAAATAAGTGGGCCGGATGTGGCCCACGGGCCGTAGGTTAGACAGGGAGCGAAGATATAGTGAGGAAGCATTGGTAGCATCACGTTTCGAAGGGACGTAACTTTTCTTAACAAGTACGGACAAAAAAGGAGTGCAGCCTCTCTATATCTACGCTCTCTGGGTTGAACAACTGTGATTTACAGCTCATTACCCACACAACCGCTAGGCTCTAAAACTCTTCACCGAATTTCGAATTTCAATCCTTGGAATACTTTAGTTATATGTTTCCATATGCTAACCGACTACATGACTGAGGAGAGCAGGAACTTCAAGACTAAGAGAATGATGAGAGCTCACCTTGGTGTTTATTACGAGGTCATTCACGATGCTTCTCATTAAATCCTCTTCTCCTGCACCGTCGACAATGAAGACGATGTCGGCAACAGGGCTTCCATAGCTGCACTTTGTGGGTCTGAAGATTAAGGACGTTTAACCTTTCAATCATTTCTTAGCTTTCGACATTAATTCTTCCTAATTTTTTTAATGCGTTTTATGCCTAACGGTGTCTGATCTGGGAACGGCTAAGTTGCTGACGGAAAAGTGAGTTAATGTGTGATTATGAGTGTTACTGTATAGGTAAGTGAGTGGTGAGTTCTACCTCTGAGGGGACATGATAAGTGGGACCTGAAACTTCGTTCTGTGAAATCTCAATGATAGAATTAAGAATGCCATAAGTGTTAATAGTAAGTGTTGGCATTACAACGTTTACGACAGAAGGTGGATAATACACATCAGAACTACTCGGCGACAATACTGTGATTACCCGAACCAGCTGTGTCAGCTCGGTGATTCGATGGATTACCCGTGCTAGGCGATGAGTACAATGCAGAGGAGGGATTGAGTATAATTACAGATGACACCATATTACAGTGTAACAAAATCAAGGTTGTCGCATGACATTTTCAGGTCGTTATGGTGGGAGGTGTTTCGCTGCCTCACCTTCCCAAACCCTCTATGAAGTCAGTTCAGATGCCAATCCTCTAAGCCATCCGCTTACATCAGTATTGTAATATCTAATTAGGGATAAAAGTGTGCCAGGGAGTATAGATAGGGAAATCATGGCGAACAAAACATGACACAAGCGAGCACAAATGGTTGTATGAGACATCATGGACAATTTAGTTCTGCAATAAACTGTCAGAATGCAAGACTTAAATTTAGCGAATGGAAGATTTTCCACATCTTCCGGAAGGACGAGAAGAGGTAAGCTATATACTGTAGAGGGAACATATACCGCTGACAGTGCTTGTTCTCTCCACCCCACATCCCCTTCCACCCCATCACTTGGTCCCGCGAGCGGCAGCGCGAGACGGACGGCAACAGCAAGTGACGTAGCACTGAACTGTCCAGTATAGATGGCACGCAAAAGTCAGTGCTTGCACCTGTTTACCGAAAGGCGACTGGTCCTGCTTGGAGAAGCAGGAAAACTTTGGTCCTGAGCAAGCGAGAAGTACCATTCTGCCTTGAGGTGTCTTGGTCTGCTGGAAAGCGGCTCGCGTCTATCAACCCCTCTTTCCACACCCCAGGGAGTTAGTAAACTTGAGTTCTGAATTACCATTGAGAGAATTACTATTGGCAGCCACAGGTAATGTTTGGTATGCCTGGATGATGATGATGATGATTGATTGATGATTGATTGATTGATTGATGATGATGATGATGATGATGATGATGAGGAGGAGGAGGAGGAGGAGGAGGATAATCTGAAGTTATAACGCGCATTTTCTTCTAATCAAAATAGCTAAAATATCTACACCTAGAATGAATAAATAAGGCGAAATTGTGCCCCCCTGCCTTGGATCTGGAACTGCACTGTGTCTGGCATCAGTATCAGAGCCACCAACACTGGATGTCGACTCTGGGCATTGTCTATGAACGTTGAGATGAACCGATGCCCCCGGGCCAGACTCGTATACTGGATCATTGAGACTTGCATCAACCTGTGGTTCACTTGTCACTGGCACTTGAGAAGTAGTAAAGAAAAAGTCAGAACAGGACTCGGTTTGGGAGTGGATTGCTCTGGATCGAAGTTTCTGTACCTTCTTAGGTGACGTCTGCTGCCTTAGAAGTTGCCTCTCGGTGTTTGTGCAATATATGACCGCGGTGCACACTGCTGCTGAATGGCTGCTGGACTTCCCCAGTACTTATCACCATCTAGCTTCTGTAAAACAATATCACCTGCATGAAGTATATCAAGTGGTCGCGCCCCGTGACGTTTGTCAAAACAGTTCTTGTAACACTGCTTCGCCTTTGCATCGCTTACTGTTACAGCTGCTTTATCAAATTTCCTTGCCTTAAGGTTCTCAGGCAAAGTAGGCAATGTAGTTCTCAGTTTTCTACCACAGGCTAATTTCGTTGGTACAGTGGAACCTCGGTTAACGAACTTAATCCGTTCTGGAGAGCTGTTTGTTATCCGAAACAATTTTTTCCATAAGAAATAAAGGAAATAGATTTAATTGGTTCCCAGCCCCTGTTAACTCGCTAATATGATTGAAAGTTACGGGCTCTATAGGTATTTGTTGTAATGAGAACAGTTAAAATGCAATATAAATAGAGTTAAATAAACATAAAAACATGAACGAAAGCATTTAAACATCAGAAAACTTGCCGTTTTGACGACGTGGGTGGAAAAAGGTGTGGGGAGGAAGGGGTGGAATTACTGATTCCCCCTCCATGAGCACACGTGACATTATAAAATCGGGGTGACTTCCCTTTTCTGCAGCTTTGAGGTTAAAGGAAAAAACTTGTCCAGTGTCTGTTCCTTCTGTCTTTTTTGTAAAACTCTTCGGTAATACGACATCACATATCCGACAGACGCATGCCACCTTCATCTTTCCTTTTTCAATTCATTTGTTGGCCGCTTCCTTGTCATTACCTCACTACTATTACAGTATTACTCTTAATCTTCTTTGGAGCCATTATTGTGGATTATCTTATTAAGATAAAGCACAAAAATCACTAAATAAGAAGGATGCGCATAGATAAAGAACGACTGATCGTAACTGTGTCTCGAGCGCGAATGATGACATGCTGGTTGGTCACGTGTGGTTCACGTGGCTGTTCGTTATCCCAAATTTTGTTCGCTATCCGAGACAAACTTTTTACGAAATTTTTTGTTCTTTATCCGAAATATTCGCTATCCGAGGCGTTCGCTAACCGAGGTTCCACTGTATTAAAGGTTCCTTGTTCTGTGTAGGCTTCTTCTTCTGGCAATGTCTGCAATTTTCGACAATTTATCTAATCTTACCTTTGGTAGCTGGCCACCAAACTGCTGCTTTTGCTCTCTCTCTCTGCACTAAATGATTCCTTCATGACCTTAACTCTTTAGAAGATCATCATGAAGGGGCCCTGGCACAGCAATACTTGTTCCTCTGGTAAGGAGACCATGGTGCACACTAAGTTCTATGCGCACTGCATAGTAGTCACAAAGACTGTCCTCTACCTCTGTATTTATTTTGGCCACCCTTCATTAGTGTAGCGAATTGCTGCTTGAATCTGTCTTTTTTTGTTTCTGCTACAGTCTCTTTTAGACGCTTATGAGAAGCTGCACAAGACCATGAAATCTCTACCCTTCTCAAATACACTTTAACATCTTCTGAAAGTGTTGTAATGTCAGACTGAGCAAGCTTCTTCCCAGACACATATTCTGTGATGCTGAATCTCATGAGTCCCATCAACATGCGTTGGCATAGATGGGGGTAGCTTGCAAGTCGCGATTGATGATTAGTGGCACAATAGGTTTTTGAGCTGTCTGTAGTCGAACATTGTCTACTCCAATCAAATATCTGCTGAACTTTTCTCAAGCCCAGACTGCTGCTAGCGTTTCCTTCTCTATCTGTTTGCATTCTCTATATTTGCATTCACTAGCAGTCAAGGTTCTTGAATAGAATGCCACAACTTTGATACCCTAAGAATGCTGCTGTAGCATCACACCACCAATGCCATAGCTGCTAGCGTCTGAGCTGACAATTGTAGGCTTTGACGGATCATAGAATACGTGTTGGTACCGAAGTAAGCAGTTTCTTCACGTCTGACATGGCTTTCGCCTGCATTGAGCCCCAACTCCACTCTCTATACTCCTCCAGCAGTTGTGTCAGTGGCTGAAGTACTGTAAACAGATTAGGCAAATACCGCCCCAAGAAGATGTACTTGCCCAGCATCCTCCTCAACTCTGGTACATTAGTTGGATCTGGCATGGTGATTATTGCTTCAACCTTTCCGGGTCTGGTGAAATTTCATTCTTGCTGATTTGATGCCCAAAAAATTCAATTTCATGTTTCCTGAACTCGCATTTCTTGTAGTTGAGTTTCAGGTTAGCACTGGCAAGTGTTTTCATGACCCTCTCTAAATGTTTTTCATGAGCTTGTTCATTCTTGCAATAAACAAAGATATCATTAAAATAGAAAATTATGTTGCGTTGATCCTTCAGGATCCCCTGTGGGACCCCGGGGTATGCTTGCCTAGCAAGCATTGTAAGAATAGGGTCCCTGCCATCCAGCCAGGCATGTCGTAAGAGGCGACTAAGGTGGACACCTCACCTAGAGGTAAATAGTTGTGTAGGGCTAACAACCCCACCATGTAAAAAAAATTATTTACAGAAACTAAAACCAGAGAACTCGTCACAGATGGCGAGGAATGAAGCACGCCAGGAGACTGGACTAATGACGGACGACAGCCAAAACCCGAGAGGAGCTGGCGCCCCGACAGCGGATTTACTGAAGCCCGAGGCAAATGTTGAGGTGGGGTGCTGAACGTCCAGACCTTTGTACCAGACTGCAGGATCTCCAATAGTCAAGGAGTTTGACAACTACAACTGGACATCCTGGGAGTCAGTGAGGTCAGATGGACCGGCACGGAAAGAGGAAACTAGCGTCAGGACATACCATCTTGTTCTCAGGAAGATCAGACGCTCAGCACTCTGAAGGAGTAGCTCTACTCCTCAACAAGAAACGGAAAAAGGCACTGCTGGAATGAAGCCTTATGGACCAGGCTTTCGAGAGCAAGATTCCATTCAAAGTACACCAAGCTGACAGTGCTAGCTTGCTATGCACCAACAAATGACTCGAGGCAGAAGACAAGGATGCTTTTTTACGATCAGCTCCAGGCAGCCTCAGAAAGCGTTCCAGCCCACGACATGTTGCTCATCATCGGCGATCTCAATGCCAAGGTGGGAAGTGACAACACCTGCAGGCCAGCATGTCATGGGCAAACATGGAATCGGAACATCAATGACAACGGAGAGAGACTGGCAGACTTTTGTGAAGAAAACAATCTAACTGATGGTGGCACCACTCTTCCAACACAAAGACATCCACAAGGCACATGGACATCACCAGATGGATCACAAAGAACCAGATAGACCATGTCATCATCAACCGAAAATGGAGGAGCTCACTTCAAGATGTTAGAGCCTACAGAGGAGCAGACATTGCCAGTGACCCACACTTTGTGATAGCCCACAGTTTCTCTGAAGCTGCGTCGATCACGAGGAAAACAGGCACGTCAGCAGAGAGTGGACTCCGGCAAACCTAAAAACTCCAGCCACCGAAAGGGCCTTTGCTATGGAAGTAAAGAACAGGTTCCAGGCACTAGGAGACCAACAAGAGATGACCTTAGACGACTTCAATCGAGTCTTACAGGAATCAGGAGAGAAATACTGGGCTTTCCAACGGAAAAGAAAGAACAGTGATCAGAGAAGAGACATGGAAGAAGATAGAAGAGAGAAAGTCAGCCAAACAAGAGAATCAACAGCACAGATCTGAACGCCTGAAGGAACAACTCAGACAAAGATATACAAAACTAAACAAAGAGGTAAAGAGGATGGCAAGAACCGACAAAAGAGACCACATAGAGAAACTGGCAGATGAAGCAGAAAATGCAGCAAGTAAAATGACCTGAAGACACTGTACAAGATAAACAAACAGCTAAACAACGGGTTTAAGAACAGTGATGTGCCAGTGAAAGACGTGAACGGTAATGTCGTCGAGGGAGAGGCAGGAAAACTACAGCGCTGGAGGGAACATTTTGAGTCGGTTCTGAACAGACCAGATCCCCCTCATCTTGCAGACATCCAGCCAGCAGCTATAGACCTTGACATCTGCACAGACCCACCAAGCCTGGAAGAAGTGACAGCAGCAGTCAAGACAATGAAGAGCGGCAAAGCACCAGGGCAGATGGAATAACAGCAGAGATGTTGAAAGCAGATGTGAATGTGACAGCTCCCAAGCTGACTGAAATCTTCAGGCAAATTTGGGAATCAGGGCAGGTCCCTGTTGCGTGGAAGACAGGGCTCATCTTCAAGTTACAAGAAAGGAGATCTGGAGACTGCAATAATTGGAGGGGCATAACACTTCTTTCCTCACCAGCAAGGTCTTCAGCAAGATTGTTTTGTCAAGACTGACAGCAACTCTTGAGAAAGACCTCGACCACAGCAAGCAGGATTTCGTCCTGGGCGATCCTGCTCCGAACACATCTTCATTCTGCGACAGATTCTGGAGCAGAGCAACGAATGGAACACACCGCTGTACATCAATTTCATCGACCTGGAGAAGGCTTTTGACAGCATCCACCGCGCGAGTCCTTATGGAAGATCCTGAGCATTACGGAGTCCTGCAAAACTTGTTCAGGTCATTGCAATGCTGTACAGCGATTTCAAATCCCAGGTTCTGTGACACGGAGCTCACAGACCCCTTCAACGTCAGTACCGGGGTGAAGCAGGGCTGCATTCTGTCGCCCGTTCCTCTTCATCTGGCCATGGACTGGATCATGAAGACTTCCACCGACAGTGAGAGGAGAGGGATCAGATGGACCATGACTATGACAGCAACAACAGCGCTGGAAGACTTAGACTTTAGCTGATGACATTGCCCTGCTGTCACACCGCCACCAAGACATGCAGGAAAAAACAAAGGCCTTCTCAGAAACAGCTGGAAACCTTGGCTTGAAGGTCAGCACAAGAGAAAACGAAAAGTATGAGAGTTGAACGCCAGAGTCCAGACAGCATCAAACTAAATGGAGAAGAGATTGAGGAAGTTGACAGTTTCTCTATTCTTGGGTCCAAAATGTCAAACACCGGGGATGCGGAGGTGGAGATTCGAGCCCGACTGGCGAAAGCCAGCCAGGCCTTCGCCTCACTCAGGAGCACATGGAAGGCAAAAAACAATCAGCCAGAAGATCAAGCTGAGATCTTCAAGTCAATTGTTGATCAGCACCCTCCTTTACGGATCAGAATCTTGGAAGAATGACCAAAACCATCAGTAACAAGCTTGACGTCTTCCAAAACAGATGCCTCAGGCGCATACTTAACATCTTTTGGCAAACACCATCACAACGAAGAACTCCACCGAAGGAAGTGAAACCGAGTCCATCACCACGCAGGTTCAACGAAGGCTCGTTGGCGATGGATTGGACATGTGCTCCGCCAGCAGACAGCAGACCTCTCCAGAGTCGCCCTACGATGGACTCCAGACGCGGAAGAAAACGACGGCCGCCAAAGGAAACTTGGAGAAGAACAGTGAAAGGGAGATGAAGGAAAGGGCTGGACATGGGGTCACCTAGAGCGGGTTTCAGCCGATCGACATCGGTGGCGGACTCTGGTTGAGGCCTTATGTGCAACCTGATGCACGAAGAGGAATAGATAGATAGATAGATAGATCCTTCAGGATATTTTCCATGGTTCTCTGAAAAATCTCTAGAGCTGATAAAATACCAAAGGGTAATCTCTTGAATAAATATTTCCCACATGGAGTGATGAATGTAGCAAGTTTTGCAGAATTTGGATCAATGGAATCTGACAGAAACCTGATGTTGCATTCAGCCTGCTGTAGACTGCCGATCCATATTTACATAATTACATAATATCTACTTACTTTCTCTCCTTCTGCTATCCATTTTTCTCTGAAGAGAATCAGTGCACCCTCCATTCCTTTTTCTTGTAAACTAATGAGTTCACTTTTATTCTTTTCAAGTTCAAGAATTTCTTCTTCTTATAAACTGTCTTTCTAACTGTATGATTTTTTCCTAATACTTTTTCTTCATCTTTATTTCTTTTCTTGCTAGAATAGATCATTGTTTTCCTTCTAATTTTCATTAGCTTAGTGTCTAGAAATGTACCGAAAGTAAAATTGTACAATATGCAGACGATACAGAATTGACTTTGGAGGGTGATAGTCTTTTTGAAGAATCAATGAATACATTGAAATTGTTTGAAAAAATATCTGGTTTAGTTCTGAACACCGAAAAATCAATATGGCTGGGAAGCAAAGCGAATTCATAAAGTACTTACCCCACTTACAGATGCAATGGAACCCAGAAAAATTCAAAATTCTTGGTATTTGGTTTACTAATAATCTAAAAGCATGTATAAAATTGAATTATGATAGCAAGCTAGCCGAAATTAGAACACTGTACAAGATTTGGTTAAAAAGACAGCTCCATTAGGAAGAGTAGCAATACTCAAGTTGCTATTGCTGCAAAACCCTCCAGACTATATTGTTAACAACATTCAGAAATCTATATTTCAGCTTGAGTGGGATGGAAAAAAATAATAATAAAAATAATAAAATTAACAGAAAAGCATCTATTAAAAAAGTGCATAACAAGGGTACTGGCATACCTGATATTAGAACTTAAATGAATGCCTTGCGGAACAAATCTTGAAACATTGCAGAAGAAAATGGGGCACAATATTTCAGGATATCTTGTAAAACAAATTAATGGGGAAATTTTGTAATTTGTTGTTGTAAGGGAAATACTGATTAAGGTAATATAAGGTTAGTGTCACCTACAATCTTCTTCCTCTTCCTCCTCTTCCTCCTCCTCCTCCTCCCTCTCCTCCTCCTCCTCATCATCGTCGTAATTTGCTCTAGTGCAATATTTATAAAGTTTCATTTGTTGCTCACCTCCAGTTGATGACCGGGACGATGTAAAATGTCAGCAGGAGAAGGCACAGAACATCCTTCTCTTCCATCGTAAGGGTTCGCTCGCTAGGTACCACGCCTACCAAGAGACGCCTTTTCCCGCGGTAGGCTTGCTCACATGGATTGTAGCTTTAGCTAGATTATTGTGGTCAATAATTGTAAGCTTTTTAGCACCTTGCTTGCCACATTTAGAAAAATCTAAATAGAAGACATTTTGTACGTATCTTCATTTGACTAGTTTCCGTTTGCAGCATTTTTACACCTTCGGGTAAAAAATTAAGAAGAAAAGCAAACCAACAAAAGCTCAAAGCATAGTAAACCTTTACAACTCACCAGATAGGACAGAGAACACATACCTCTGTCTTCTTGGTGCTCTGCAACAATGTTCAAAATATCTGCTGTTAGTAATGAGACACTGTCATGTACTCTCTGCTATTTCAGCAATAAAACAAAGAGTAGTGCATTATCGTGGCAATGTAGAAGAACAAGGAAGTTCAAAGATAACGTGGTCGCTATGTTATTCAAGATAACAGCTGCAGCTAACACCTGCAGTCCAGGGTGACAAAGCTGTATCTGTTTACTGTCTTATTAGGCAGGTACGCATATCTCGCTCGTTTGATTAGTTTGTGAAAAGGACTTCATTGTCAATGTCAGTCGCACTGCTTTCATAATACCTACATGATATATTTATTTTCACGCGCAAGATGGACACCCAACAATGGTTGCTTTCAGCCTACCTCCTTAGGGGTGTTTACCTCTAGCTCCTATGGAAAATACCACGCCTACCTCTCTTATTCCCTCGTCTCCTGACTTTAATGAAATCAGACAACACATTTACTGTTGCAGAGAACACAGCTACTGTCAAAGACATTACAACTACTATCCAGATAATACAGCTGCTGTCACAGAAAATACAGCTACTGTCACAGCCAACACAGCTACCTTCACAGATAACACAGCTACTGTCACAGCCAAGCTACACAGCTGGATAAAACAGCTACTTTCACATACAATAGAGCGTCTGTGACAAGAGCGTCTGTGACAGTTGTTGTCTGTGACAGTAGTAGCTGTGTTGTCGCATACATTAGCTCTATTTCTGTGACAGTAGCTGTATTGTCTGTGATAGTAGTTGTAATGTATGTGACAGTAGCTGTATTGTAATAGACATATATATAGCTGTATCGTCTGTGACAGTAGCTGTATTGTATGTGAGAGTAGTAGCATTGTTATCTGTGACAGTAGCTGTGTTCTCTTTGACAGTAGCTGTGTTGTCTGTGACAGTAGCAGTGTTCACTAATTAAATTAACCCATTTTCAAGGAATTTTTTCAACTGTTTGTTGCTCAAATTAGTTGATGGGGTTTCCAAAGCAATATTTGGCATTTACTGTTGCAGAGAACACAGCTACTGTCAAAGACAATACTGTCACCTTCTCTGCGACAGCAGCTGTATCTGTCTTGTCTTTCACATTAGCTGTGTTGTCTGTGACAGTAGATGTATTAGCTACTGTCACAGCTAACACTGCTATTGTCACATAAGATAACACAGCTCTATTGTAGCTGTTGGCTGTGACAGTAGCCGTATTTTCTGTGACAGTATCTGTATTGTCTGTGATATAGCGACAGAAGCTGTATTGTCTGTGAGGAAGACTCGCCCTCGGTCAGCCTCACACAGACTGTGGAAAATACCACGCTTACCTCTCTTATTCCTTCGTCTCCTGACTTTAATGAAATCAGACAACACATTTACTGTTGCAGAGAACACAGCTACTGTAAAAGACAATACAGCTACTGTCAAAGACATTACAACTACTATCCAGATAATACAGCTACTGTAACAGAATATACAGCTACTATCTAAGACAAAACAGCTACTCTACTGTCACATACAATTACTGTTACAGAATACACAGCTACTATCACAGACAATACAGCTACTGTCAGAAAAACAGCTACTGTCACAGCCAACACAGCTACCTTCACAGATAACACAGCTACTGTCACAGCCAAGCTACACAGCTAGATAAGTAACCTGTTACTTCTGCTCAGGGCCGGCAGAAGGCTTTGCTGCGCCCTACGAGAAAGACAAATAGTTCGACTTCTCCCCCCCCCAAATCTCCCCCAAAAGGGAACTTTTCATTAAAAAAAATATTGAAATAATTATACCTTGAGGCTGAACTCTACTTTCTTAACTTAAAATCCAAGCAATAAACATAGGCTTACATAAAGTGACCAGGAGTGCCGCTTTTGACCTTGTGTCCGGCCTGCTCATAAAAAGTCCTGGCGGGAGGCCATGTCCCGCTTGTCTTTTAGGGTTAGGGTTAAGGGGTTTCGCGAGTCAAGGTATGGTTAGGGTTAGCGTAAGGGTTTAGCTCCATCGGCTTAGCCCACCCGGTTTAGGCTTAGGAGTCTCAAGGCTAACGGAGTCCACAGAGCAGCCATCGCCTTACTCAGGCGAAGTCTTTATCGCACAAGGGGTTAAGTTAGGCTTATCCACCGCATACACGATCCTCTTTAGGGTTAGTTAAGTTAAGGCACTCACTGTTAGTTAGGGTTAGGGCCTGAAGCGCGTGGGTTAAGTTAGGTTAGGTAGGTTAGGTTTAGTTAGGGTAGGTTAGGAGTTGGGTTCATGGGTTAGGTTATAAGGGTTGAGGTTTTACGCTCGTCTCAGGTCTAGGGTCTAGTAGCGCTTTCACGCCGCTCCTTAGAGGTTAGGGTGGTAGGGTACTCGGCCTATTCAAGATGGGTTAGGGTGTTAGAGCGTCTCTCTCACTCTCGCTCTTAGGGTTAGGGTTAGTTTAGGTAGGTTAGGTAAAGGTAGGTTAGCGTTAGGGTTAGCCGGTTAGGGTTAGAGGGTTTAGGGTAGCGGTCCTGGTCGTCTTAGGGTAGCGGCCTTAGCCGTCACCGTAGGTTAGCCCTCGCTTCACGCGCGCAGCGCGTTAGTCTAGGTTCCACGCGCTTAGGGTTAGGGTTCGCTTAGGGTTAGGTTACGTCGTAGGGTTCTAGGGTTAGGGTTAGGGTCCCAGCTCGCCGCTCCTCAGCTCCGCTCGTTAGCTCCCTCTTAGGGTTAGGTTGTTAGGTTAGGGTTTCTCCCTCTCTCTCTCTAGGGTTAGGTTATGGGTTGGTAGTTAGGGTTAGGGTTAGGGTTAGGGTAGGTTAGGGTCTAGGGTTAGGTAGTTAGGTTAGGTTAGGGTTCTCTCTCAGGGTGGTCCTCCCAGTTCTCACGCGTTAGGTTAGGGTTAGGTTAGGTTAGGGTTTTAGGTTAGGTTAGGGTAGGGTTAGGTTAGGGTTAGGGTTAGGTAGGGTTAGTTAGGGTTAGAGGGTAGGTTAGGTGTAGGGTTAGGTAAGGGTTTAGGGTGAGGTTAGGTAGTTAGGTTAGGTAGGGTTACGGGTTAGGGTTAGGGGTTAGGGTTAGGGTAGGTTGGGTTAGGTTAGGTTAGGGGTAGTTAGGGTTAGGTTAGGTTAGTTAGGTTAGGGTTAGGGTTAGGGTTAGGTTAGGTTAGGGTTAGGTTAGTTAGGTTAAGTGATTTAGGTTAGGGAGGGTAGGAGGTTCAGGTTAGGGTTAGGTTAGTAGGGTTAGGTAGGTTAGTTGGGTTAGGTTAGGGTTGGGTTAGGTAGGGTTATGGTTAGGTAGGGTTGTTAGGGTTCGGTGTAGGTAGGTTAGGTTAGGGTTAGGGTAGGGTTAGGTGTTAGGTAGGTTAGTTAGGGTTAGGTTAGGGTTAGGGTTAGGTTAGGGGGTTAGGTTAGGGTTAGGGTTAGGTTAGGGTTATAGGTATTAAGGTTGAGTTAGGTTAGGTTAGGTTAGGGTAGAGCGTTATGGTTAGGGGGTTAGGGTTTTAGGGTTAGGGATTAGCGTTAGGGTTAGGTTAGGTGTAGGGTTAGGGTTAGGGTTAGGTTAGGGTAGGGTTAGGGTTAGGTTAGGGTTAGGGTTAGGGTTAGGTTAAGGTTAGGGTTAGGTTTTAGTTAGGGTTAGGTTGGTTAGGTTAGGGTTAGGGTTAGTTAGGTTAGGTTAGGTAGGTTTAGTTTAGGGTTCAGGGTTAGGGTTAGGGTTAGGTTAGTTTTGGGGCGGGGTAGGGTTTAGGTTAGGGTTAGTTAGGGGGTTAGGGTAGGTAGGTATAGGGGTAGGCGGAGTTAGGTTTAGGGTTCAGTAGTAGGGTTAGGGTTAGGGTTAGATTGGGATTAGTTAGGGAGGGTTAGTTAGGGGTTAGTTTAGGAGGATAGGTTAGGTTGTTAGGTTAGGTTATAGTTAGGGTAGGGGTTCACAGGTGATAGGGGTTTAGGGTTAGTTATAGGTAGCTTTATGTTAGTGGTTAGGTTAGAGGGTTTAGGTAGGTTGGTTAGGGTTAGGGTTTAGAGGGTTAGGGTTTAGGGTTAGGTTAGGCGTTAGGGTAGGGTTAGGTTAGGGTAGGGTAGGGTTAGGTTAGTTGTTAAGTTAGGGTTTAGTTAGGGTTAGGGTTAGGGTTAGGGTTAGGGTTAGGGTAGGGTTAGGGTTATTAGGTAGGTTAGGGGTAGGTTAGGTTTAGTTAGGGTTAGGTTAGGGAGGTTAGGTTAGGTGATTTAGTTAGGTTAGGGTTTAGGGGTTAGGTGTAGGGTATTTAGGGTTAGGTTAGGGTTAGTTAGGGTTAGGGTTAGGGTTAGGTTAGGTTAGGGTTAGGGTTAGGGTAGGTTAGGGTTAAGTTAGGGTTAGGGTTAGGTTAGGGTTAGTTAGGTTAGCTCCTCTAGTTAGGTTAGGGTCTAGAGGTTAGAGGGTTAGGTAGGGTTAGGTTAGGTGAGGGTTAGGTTAGGGTAGGTTAGTTAGGGTTAGGTTAGGGTAGGGTTAGGTTAGTTAGGTTATTGAGGGTTAGGTTTAGGGTTAGGTTAGGGTAGGGTTCAGGGTTAGGTTGGTTACGGTTAGGGTATAGGTTAGGGTTAGGTTAGTTAGGGTTAGGGTTATAGGGCTAGGTTAGCGGTTTAGGGTCGTTAGGGTTAGGGTTAGGTTAGGGTTAGGTTAGGGTAGTAGGGTTAGGTTCAGCGTTCAGGGTTTAGGTTAGGGTTAGGTAGTTAGGTAGGTTAGTTACGGGTTAGGGTTAGGTTAGTTAGGTTAGGTTTTAGGGTTAGGGTATAGGTTAGGCGTTAGGTTAGGTAGGGTAGGGTTAGGGTTAGGGTAGGGTTAGTGTAGGTTAGGTTGGTTAGGTTACGGTTAGGGGTTAGGGTTAGGGTTTAGGGTTAGGTTAGGGTAGGGTTAGGTTAGGGTCTAGGGTTTAGGTTAGGCGTTAGGTTTAGGGTTAGGGTTAGGGTGAAATGAGGCGTTTACGCGGTTAGGTTAGGTTAGTTAGGTTAGGGTTAGGTTAGGGGTTAGGGTTAGGGTTAGGTTAGGGTAGGCGTGAAGGCGTTAGGGTTAGGGTTAGGGTTAGGTGAGGGTTAGGTTAGGGGTTAGGGTTAGGCGGTTAGGGTTAGGCGTTAGCTTTAGTTAGGGTTAGGGTTAGTTAGGTTAGGTTAGGGTGGTTGGTTAGGGTAGGGTATAGGGTTCAGGTGTAGGGTTAGGGTTTAGGGTGTTTAGGGTTAGGGGTTAGGTATGAGGGTTAGGTTAGGGTTAGTAGGGTTAGGTTAGGGTTAGGTTGGGTTAGGGTAGGGTTAGAGTTAGGTTAGGGTTAGGGTTAGGTTAGGGTTAGGGTTAGGGTTAGGGTAGGGTTAGGGTTAGGGGTTAGGTGAGGGTTAGAGGCGTTAGTTAGGGTTAGTTAGGGTTAGGGTTAGTTAGTTAGTTAGGTTAGGAGGGTTAGGTTGGTTAGGGTTAAGCGGTTCAGGGTTCAGGCAAATGTTAGGGTTAGGGTTAGGGTTAGGCTAGGGTTAGGTTAGGGTTAGGGTTAGGGTCTAGGGTTAGAAGTTAGGGTTAGGGTTAGGCGTCTAGGGTTAGGCTTAGGTGGTTAGGGTTAGGGTTAGGGGTTAGGGTTAGGTTAGGGTTAGGCTTAGTTAGGTTTGTTAGGGGTTTAGGGTTAGGGTTAGGTTAGGCGTATAGAGTTATAGGCGTTAGCAGGTTTAAGTACTTTCAGAATAGTGTTACGGGTTACGACTTCAGGCAGTTAAAGAGTTAGTTAGGGTTGTAGGATGTGTCGAGGAGTAGGGCGGTTCTAGTCTTTAGCTGTGTAGCGGTCTTGGGTTAGTTAGGGTTAGGGTAGCATAGTTTACGGTCCGTTTAGGGTTAAGGGTCGGTCGGCGTATAGGGTAGGCGTAGGGATTAGCGGTTTATGGAGTTATGGATTAACGCGGTTAGGGTTAGCGTCTACGTACGTTAGATGGTTAGGGTGATCACGGCGCGTTAGTTAGCGGTTAGGGTTATAGGGTTAGAAGGCGTTAGGAGTCTAGGTAGGCGTTAAGGTGTAGGGTTATGAAGTTAGGTATAGGGCTTTATGGAGTTCAGAGAGTTAGGTTAGGTTTACGGTTAGGTTAAGGGTTAGGGTAATTCTTCGTTATGAAGCGTTAGGGTCTACGGGTTAGGGTTAGGTTCAGGCTTACGGGTCTGGGTTAGGTTTAGGGTTAGGTTAGGGGTAGTTAGGTTAGGGTTAGGTTAGGTTAGGGTTAGGGTTTAAGTTAGGTTAGGGTTAAGGGTTGAGGGTTTAGGGTTAGGGTTCTTAGGACCTTAGAACGTTAGGGTTAGGTTAGGTTCAGGTTAGGGTTAGGAGTTCAGGGTGAGGTAGGGTCTAGGGTTAGGGTTAGGTAGGTTAAGGATCAACCACAGAGGGTTAGGACTAGGGTTTTAGGGTTAGGGTCAGGAGGGTTAGGGTTTAGGTTAGGGTTAGGCTTAGGGTTAGAGGTTAGGGTGTAGGTTCAGGGTTTCAGGCGTCTAGGGGTTTAGGTTAGGGTAGCGGTAGAAAGGTTAGTACTCGCATTAGGGTTAGGGTTAGGGTTAGGTTAGGGTTGGCCCACGTTAGTAGTTGAGGGTAGGGTTAGGGTTAGGTAGGGTATGGGTTAGGTTAGGTTAGGTTAGGGTTAGGTTTAGGGTTAGGGTTAGGGTAGGGTTAGGGTTAGGTTAGGTTAGGGTTAGGTAGGGTTGGGTTAGGGTTAGGGTTAGTTAGGGTGTAGTTAGGTTAGTTAGGGTTAGGGTAGTTAGGTTTAGGGTAGGTTAGGTTAGGGTTAGGTAGGTTAGGGTAGGTTAGGTTAGGCTTAGGTTAGTAGGTTAGGGTTAGGGTTAGGGTAGGTGTTAGGTTAGGCGTTAGGGTTAGGGTTAGGTTAGGGTTAGGTTATTAGGGTTAGGGTTAGGGTAGGGTTAGGGATTATAGGCGTTAGGGTTAGGGTTAGCTTAGTTAGTTAGGGTTAGGGTTAGGGTTAGGGTAGGTTGGGTTAGGGTATAGGGTTATGTTAGTTAGGTTTAGGGTGTAGGGTTTAGGTTAGGTTAGGGTTAGGGTTAGGGTTAGGTTAGGGTTAGGTTAGGGTTTGGTTTAGTTAGTTAGGTTAGGGTTAGGGTTAGGGTTTAGGGTTAGGAGTTGAGGAGTTAGGTTAGGTTAGGTGAGGTAGGTTAGGGTTAGGGTTAGGGTTAGGGTTTAGGTTAGGCGGTTAGGTTAGGGTTTAGGTTAGTTAGGGTTAAGGGTTAGGTTAGGGTTAGGGTTATGGTTAGGTAGGGTTAGGTTAGGGTTCAGGCGTTAGGGTTAGGTTTAGTGAGGGTTAGGTTAGGGTTTAGGGTTAGGGTTAGGTTAGTTAGGTCTTAGGGTTAGGGGTAGTTAGGCGTTTAGGGTTAGGTTAGGGTTAGGTTTAGCGTTAGGGTTTAGGTGGTTAGGTTAGGGTTTGGTAGGGTTAGGGTTAGGGTAGGGTTAGGGTTAGGGTTAGGTTAGGAGGGTTAGGGTTAGGTTAGGGTTAGGGGTTGGTTAGGTTAGGGTTAGGGTTAGGGTTAGGGTTAGGGTTAGGTTAGGGTAGTAGGGTTAGGGTTAGGGTTAGGTTAGGGTAGGGTTAGGGTTAGGTGAGGGTTAGGGTTAGGGTTAGGTTAGGGGTAGGCTTAGGTTAGGTAGGGTAGGTTAGGGTTAGGTTAGGTTAGGGGTTAGGGTTAGGTTAGTGTTAGGGTTAGGGTAGGTGTAGGTTGGGCATTCAGGATGTCTAGGCGTTATGGTTAGGGTTAGGGTTAGGGTTAGGGTTAGAGAGTTCAGGGGGGGGGTTAGGGTTAGGGTAAGGTAGGTTAGAGGTTTAGGTTAGGTTAGGTTCAGGGTTAGGTTAGGGTTAGGTTAGGTTAGTGGGTTAGGTTTAGGGTTAGGTTAGGGTTAGGGTGAGGTTAGGGTTAGGTTAGGTAGGGTTGTCTAGGGTTATGGGTTAGGTTAGGGTTAGGGTTAGTTAGTAGGTTAGGTAGGGTTAGGTTAGGTAGGTTAGGGTTAGGCGTTTAGGTGTAGGGTAGGTAGTTAGGGTTAGGTGAGGAGGTTAGTAGTGTAGGGTTAGGTTAGGGTTAAGGTTAGGTAGGGTTAGGTTAGTTAGTGGTTCCACGCTAGTTAGGGTTAGGGTTAGGTTTAGGGTTAGCGGTTAGGGTTAGGGTTAGTTAGGTTAGGGTTAGGTTAGGGTTAGGTGTAGGGTTAGGGTAGGGTTAGGGTTAGGAGTTAGTGTTAGGGTTAGGTGTTAGGGTTCAGGTTAGGTTAGGGTAGGGTTAGGGTAGGTAGGGCTTAGGTTAGGTTGGTTAGGTTAGGGTTAGTTAAGGTTTTAGGGTTAGGTTAGGGTTAAGAGGGTTTAGGTGTTAGGTTTAGGTTTAGGTTAGGTTAGGGTAAGGGTTAGGGTTAGGGTTAGGGTTAGGGTTAGGTTTATAGTAGGTAGGGTAGGGTCTAGGTTAGGGTTAGTTAGGGTTAGGTTTAGGGTTAGGTTAGGTTTAGGGGTAGGGTTCAGGGTTAGGGTTAGGTTAGTTAGGTTAGGGTTACGTTAGGTTAGGTTAGGCGTTAGGGTTAGTTAGGGTAGGGCAGTTAGGTTAGGTTAGGGTTTAGGGTTAGGGTTACGTAGGTCTAGAGGTTAGTTAGGTTTAGGGTTAGTTAGTTAGGTTAGTCTAGGGTTAGCGGATTAGGTAGTTAGGGTGTAGGGTTAGGAGTTAGGGTAGGGAGGTTAGCGGGGAGGGTTTTATAGGGTTAGGGTTTAGGGTAGCTTAGGGTTAAGTTAGGGTTTAGCTGGGTTTAGGTTAGGGTTTGTGGGTAGGCGTTAGGGTTAGGTTAGGGTTAGTGGTTAGGGTAGGTTAGGTATAGGTTAGGGTTTAGGGTTGAGGCGTTAGTTATGGTTAGGGTTTAGGGTTAGGGTAGGTTAGCGTTAGGTTAGGGTTAGCGGTTAGGTTAGGTAGGTTAGGTTAGGGTTAGCGGTCTAGGTTAGGCGTTTTATTAGGTAGTTAGGGTTGGTTAGGTTAGGGTTAGGGTTAGGTTAGGGTTAGAGTTTAGGTTAGTTAGGTTAGGGTTAGGTAAGTTTAGGGTTAGTTAGGGTTGAGGCTTAGGGTTAGCGTTGAGGTTAGGTTAGGGTTAGGGTAGGTTAGCGGTGGGTGTAGGGTTAGGGTAGGGGTTAGGGTTAGGGTTAGGGTTAGCGCTTAGGGTTAGGGGGTTAGGGTTAGGTTAGGCGTTTAGTGTAGGGTTAGGTTAGGTTAGGTTAGGGTAGGGTTAGGGTTGAGGTCTAGCGGTTAGGTTAGGTTAGCGGTTAGGGGGTCAGGTTTTAGGGTGAGTTAGGTTAGTTAGGGTTAGGGTGTAGGTTTAGGCGTGAGGGTAGGGTTAGGTTAGGTGGGTTTAGGGTAGGGTGTTACGGGTAGCGGTTAGGGTTAGGTAGGTTAGTTAGGGTTAGGAGTAGGTTAGGGTTAGGGTTAGTTACGGGTTAGGGCTTAGGGTCCAGGTTCAGTTAGGGTTAGGGTTTAGGGTTAGGCGGTTTAGGCGGTCATTAGGTTAGGTAGGTTAGTTTGTTAGGGTTAGGGTTAGGGTTAGGTTAGTTAGTGAGGGTTAGGTTAGTCAGGTTGAGCGTTGGGTCTGAGTTAGGGTTAGCGTTAGGTTAGGTTTAGGTTAGGCCGTTAGGGTTCTTAGGGTTAGCGGTTAACGGTTAGGAGGTACGGTTAGGTATGCGTTAGGGTTAGGAGTTAGTTAGGGATCTAGGTTAGGGTTAGGTTAGAGTTTAGGGTAGGTCAGGCTTAGGGTTAGTGGGTGTAGGTTAGGGTTAGAAGAGTGGTGGGTTAGTTAGGCGTTAGGGTTAGCGCGTTGTACTTAAGGGTTTAGGGCCATCTAGGGTTAGGTGTTAGGTTAGGTGCTTAGGTTAGCGAGTAGTGTTGGGGTTAAGGGCTTACGGTTAGGGTAGGGTTAGTTTAGGGGTTGAGGTTAGCTGTTAGGTAGGTTACGTGGTTAAGGAGTTAGAGTCTACGGGTCCTTAGCGGTCCGAAGGGTTCAGGGTAAGGTTGATTAGGTTAGGCGTAGTTAGGGTTATAACGGTTAGGTTAGGTTTAGGTGTAGTCGGTAGGTATGTTAAGCGGTTAGGGTAGGGTTCAGCCGAGCTTAGGCGTCATAGGGAGGGTGCATAGGTTCCTTAGACGCGTTAGGCGTCCTAGGCGTCTAGTGAGTTAGAGTTGGGCGTTAGGGTAGGGTTAGGGTTTTAGGGTTAGGTTAGGGTTAAGGGTTAGGGTAGGGTTTAGGGTTAGGTCTTAGGCTTACCGTTAGGTTAGTGTATAGGGTTAGGTGGGTTTAGGGTTAAGGTGTCTAGCCTTACGGGCTATAGCCGGCATAGGGTTAGGTTAGTTAGGTTAGGGTAGCGTTAGGGCGTTTAGTGCCGTTAGGGTATAGGTGTTAGGGTATAGTGGGGTTAGGGTTAGGGTTAGGTGTTACGCAGTGTTGGGTTAGACCGAAAACTTAGGGTGTAGGGTTAAGAAGTAGGTATAGGTAGGTACTTACGGGAGTTAGGGCTTAGGCGTATAGTGGTGTGTAGGGTTCAGGGTATAGGCTTAGGGGTGGTAGGTACTAGTTGTCTAGTGACGCCGTCCAGATCAGGGTTGGCAGTTAGGGTTAAGGGGTCTAGAGGTTAAGGGTTAGCGGATCATAGGTGTAGGCGCTTAGTCGGGATGCGTTAGCTTCGGTTAGAGGTTCAGAGGCGTTTAGAGTTAGCTTAGGGTTACGGTAGTTAAGGTTAGGGTTAGCGGGTTAAGTGGTTACGGTTAGCGGTATGAGGTTCAGGAGACTTCAGGGTTAGGGTTAGTGGTATAGGGATTCAGGTACTGAGGCTAGGGTTAGCGGTCTCAGGGCTGAGAGGTTATGGGTTCAGGGTTAGGGTATAGGAGCGTTCAGGGTTTAGGGGTTAGTGGTTAGGTTAGGGTTTAGGGTCTAGGTTAGCGGTAGGGATCTAGGGGTTCAGCTACGCACTCCTACTTAGCCTGAGTTCAGCGGTCTAAGGCTAGTGCGCTTAGGTTAGTCGGTTACAGGCTTAGTGGTGACGGTCATCACAAGGTCTAGCATTAGAGGTTGGGTCTAGGCGCGTTGGTATTCAGAGTTAGAGGTTAGCGATGAGGAGTCTAGGAAGTTTAGGGTCAATAGGGTAGTTCAAGGTCTAGGTTAGGGATAGGTTCTCACTCTAGCGTATAGAGTTAGGCGTTAGGCGTAGTTCACGGCGTTAGGGTCAGCGCGTTTTAGGGTCTTAGGGGTTCAGGGTTCAGGTCGTCTCAGGAACGCTTAGGTTACAGGTTATGGACGGTTATATGAGGGTTGGGTTCCCTAGGTAAGGGTATTAACTAAGCGTCTGTAGGAGGGGTCTAGGTTTAGGGTCTAGCGGTAGGGTTCAGGGTTAGGGTAGGTTTAGTTTAGGTTAGGTTAGGGTCGTAGGGTACTAGGAAGTCCTATGGGTTTAGGGATGGTCCGTCTTAGGAGCTTAGGGTTCAGGGTTAGGGTTAGGGTCTGCTGTGAGTGTGTGATTAGCAGTCCTAGGGGTATAGGTTGTAGGTACGTTCAGCACGGTTAGGGTTAGCAGTTAGGGTTAGGGTTTAGGGGTTGGTCAGGGTTAGGTTACCGGAAGTTGAGGGTTAGGGTTAGAGCACACCCAAAGAGTCTTCGGGTTAGGGCTATGAGGTTAGGCTAGTCGGTTAAGGGAGGTGTTGCAGGGTAGCGTTAGCGCTACGTTAATGGACTATAAGGGGTTAGGTTAGAGGCTTACGGGGTGTCGGTATAGGTTTCCGGGGTGTTCAGAATTGTCAGGAAGGAGTTCAGGGTTAGGTCTAGGGATCTAGGACGTTAGGTCGTTAGTAGGTAGTCCTAGTGTTGGGTATAGAGTTGGTCTAGGTGTCTAGGAATTCTACGGTATTAGGCGTTCTAGTTGTTAGGGTCTAGGGTTAGTTAGGGTTAGGAGTATGAGGGTTCAGGTTAGGCGTTGGGTTAGGACGTTACGGGTATAGGTTAAGGGTTTAGGTTTAGAGGTTGGTTAGGGTCTTCAGGTTAGGTTGGTCAGGGTTAGGTTAGGTTAGGGTTAGGCGGTTAGGGTTAGGTTAGGGGTATCGAGTTTAGGTTAGGAGTTAGGGGGTTAGGGTCCTTTAACGGGGGTTTGGGTTAGGGTCTAGGGTTAGGGTTAGGGTTTCGAGGGTTACGGGTAGGTTCAGGCGTATATAGCGTGGAGTTCAGGTTTGGGTCTTTGGCTTAGTATGATTGGTTAGAGTATTAGGCGCTTATGGATGGTTAGTGGAGGTATAGGGTTAGGATTAGGGTTAGGGTTAGGGTTAGGTTAGATAGGGTTAGGAGTAGGGTTAGGTTACGGTGTATAGAGGTGCTTTAGGTTAGGCGTTAGGTTGAGGGTTAGCAGGTTAGGCGTTAGCGTTACGCTTAGGTCGAGGGTAGGGATTTAGCTATAGGTGTTTAGTGTTAGGTCATAGCCTCTCTAGTGGTTAGCGAGGTGTAGGGTTAGTTAGGTTACGAGGTTAGGCTTAGGCGTTAGCGTTAGGGTTGAAGGTTAGCTTACCGTTTAGGTTAGTGGTTAGGGTAGGTTAGTGTTTTAGGGTTAGGGTTCGGTCTCGTGTGCGTTAAGGGCTTCAGGGGGGGGTGTTAGGGTGGGTTGGGTATACGGGAGTAGGGGTATGCAGATTAGTTGTTCAGTGGCTGTAGGTTTAGGTTAGTTAGGCTTACTTTATGGTTAAGGTTAGGTTTGAGTAGGGTTAGGTGTTAGGCTTGGTTAGGAGTTAGGAGTTTCGTTGTTAGAGCTTCAGGAGTAGGGTAGGGTTTAGTTCAGGTTCAGGTTAGGGTTAGTGTTTAGGGCTTAGAGGTTAAGGGGTTAGTTGGTTAGGCGTGATAGGAGTTGAGTATAGAGCGTTCTAGGGTTAGGTTAGGGTTAGGTAGGGTTTAGGGTTAGGTTAGGGTTAGGTTAGCGGTTAGGGGTTATGGGTTAGGGTAGGAGTGTGGCTTTAGGGTTAGGGTTGGTTAGCGGTTAGGGCTATAGTGATAGGGTTAGTCGTGGTTAGGAGTTAGGGTTAGGGTTCTAGGTCTCAGGGTTAGGATTAGGGTTAGGGTCTAGTGATAGGGTCTAGGGTTAGGTTCACGGTTGAGGTTAGGGTTAGCGGTTAGGTTACGGGTTTAGGGGTTTAGTGCTTACGGTTTAGGGGCTAGGGTTCAGGGATTAGGCCGTTAGGGTATTCAGGCGTTAGGATATAGTGGTAGTAAGGTTAAGGTTAGGGTAGCGGGTTAGGTAGGCGTTAGGATATCAGGGTTTGAGGGTTACGGTTAGGGTCAATAGGGTTTAGGGTTAGCGTTTAGCTTCAGAGGCATAGGGTTAGGTTGCGGGTTAGGGTTGAGGGTTAGGGTTAGCGTGTTCAGGGTTAGCGTTAGGGTCTATGGGTTAGGTTAGGGTATAGGGTTAGGTTAGCGGTTAGGGTTAGGTTAGGTTGATTAGGGTAGGTAGGCGTTAGCCGTTAGGTTTAGGGTTAGGTTAGGGTTTAGAGCAGTTTAGGTGGGTTAGGGTTAGGGTTAGGGTTTAGGCTGTCAGGGTTGAAGTGGTTCAGCGATGTAGCTCTCCGCGTTAGGCGTACGTTAGAGGTTAGTTAGTGACGTTTAGGGTATAGAGATTGGTAGG